>NC_041384.1:494070440-494080105 GCF_002162155.2 Triticum dicoccoides | reverse complement strand
GGAGGGGTGGTTGAACAGGACCCCGTGGTGTGGAGGGCTGGATGAACAGTAGACGGTGGATGGGTGGTTGAACAGTAGCCTGTGGAGTAGCGCGCGGTGGAGGCTGGATGAACAGGAGCCCGTGGAGGCTGGAGTACGTCGACGGTGGAGATGAACAGTATCTCGAGGAGTCCCGTTTTGCGGTACGCCACACCCCTCCCGATGAACAGGACCCCCGTTTCGATCGTAGGAGGTCTGTTTCGTCCGTTTTGCGGTACGCCACACCCCTCCCGATCAACAAGACCCCCGTTTCGACCGTAGGAGGTCCGTTTCGTCCGTTTTGCGGTACGCCACACCCCTCCCGATCAACAGGACCCCCGTTTCGATCGTAGGAGGTCCGTTTCCTCCGTTCTGCGGTACGCCAGGCCTCGTTTCCATCACCTGTTCCGTCCAAGCCCTCCCGATGAACACGACCACGCATCCTGTTCCGACCCAACCGGTTGGCTCCCACGCGTTCCGTTGCCTCCCGATGAACACGACGCATTCCGTTGCCTCCCGATGAACACGACACATTCTGTTGCCTCCCCATGAACACGACGCATTCCGTTGCCTCCCCATGAACACGACGCATTCCGTTGCCTCCCCATGAACACGACGACGACGTTGTCTCTCCGTTCCGACCCAGCCATGTACACGAGCCCTGGCCGTATGTATGCGCGAGTAGGCATTCGAGACCCTGCTCGTATGTACGCACGTGGCCGTATTTTCTTTCTTGCACCCTGGCCGCTGTACGTACGTGTACATGCTACATGCGCGCCTCTACTATGACACGTACGCGCCTCTACTATGACACGTGCGCGCCTCTACATCGACCAGTATATATGTACGTACACGTTCGCGAGCAGAATGACAACGCTACGTACGCTTCGACCAGGTGGGTCCCGACCGTCAGGCACTTCCTTGCCTGCGAAGATGTAGCTGGTGGGTCCCAGCAGTCAGGGGGGCGAATTGTTTTTTTGCCCGGACGCACTTCCTTGTGTGCGAAGGTGTAGCTGCTGGGTCCCAGCAGTCAGGGGGGAATTGTTTTATTTTTTTTTACCTGGACGCACTTCCTTGCGTGCGAAGGTGTAGCTGGTGGGTCCCAGCAGTCAGGGGGGAAACGTTTTTTTCGCGAAATACGGTGGGTCCCTGCTGTCAGGTGGAGGAATCATTATTTTCCGCGTAATAAGGAGGCACTTCCTTGCTGCCGCCGTGGACCTAGCTGTTAGCCTCTCCACGTACAGTTGGATGGAAGTCGTTCCTTGACCACGTTGACCACAGCGCACCGAGAGCACCAGGGCGGTGGACGACGGCGAGGCCTAGGAAGGGGACGACGCGGAGCCGGTGAAGATGCGGAAGTGGATGCCCACGCAGAGAGGAGTATGAGGGTTCACTCATTCCGCTGCTGTGTGAGGCTGCCGTTGCCGCAGGTCCTGGCCAGCGGTGGGAATAGTAGGGGCGGTGAGGCCTCCGTGGCAGCACAGCCGGCCACGGGTGGCAGGAGCAGGCGGCATGACCGGCGCTGCTTTGGGCGGCTGGAGCAAGAAGACCAGAGGTTGAAGAAGCACTACGGCCGTTGGATGGACATCATACGGTCACTGCAGCTAGAACCATTTATATTGACTAAGTTGATAAAGCCCTTGGTACGTCAACTTAGTAGGCCCACAGGTCAGCTTCCGAAACGGTGCGCCCCAGATGTCAGGGGGAGGAATCATTTTTTAGGCGGGTGAAGCTAGAATATCTGAGATTGAAGAAGAACCACGGCATCCATTGGATGGACATCCAACGGCCACTGCTGCTAGAACCGTGTGTTGACTATAAGTTGACAAAGCCTTGCATACGCGTCAATTCTGTTTTTTAGGGGACGCGTCAACTTAGTAAGGCCAGAAGTGTGTGGCAGAGAACTTATAGCCCATTTGAGATTTGTAAGAATGTGTAGCCCATTTTTGAATTCTAATGGAATTTACTACAACCCATTTACAGTTTGTTAAAAGTACAGCCCATTTCAACCAACCATTCAAAACAGAATTCAATAAAATTTCCCACATTTTGATGGGATCCGAAATATTTTTATCCCAAAATTTCTAGTCAGATTAAATACAATTTCAATATAAATTTTTATTACGTAAAAATCCAACGAAACATTGTGCTTGCAACAATTAAAGAAATTAAAAATTTCAATATCCAAAAATAATATTTTATAAAGTAATCACGTGTTTGGTGCATTTTTTATAGTTACTGCCCAGTTTTTATAATTACATCCAATTTATTATTTCTTAAAGCCCATTTTCTTGTTAAGTCTAATGCATCCCTCCTAGGAAAGATTTGCAGCCCAGCGGGGCGGAGAATAACAACTTGACCTTGCCTTGGTATTCCTAAAAAAAGTATAGCTGGGCTAGCCATTTTCAGCTTGAAAAAAATTAATATCTGGGCTGGATATCTGGCCTGGGCTAGACGGGCCACAGCCCGCCCAGTTAATACCTGCAGCGATGTTTTTGTTGTTCAGAGGAGAAAAATTAATATCTGGGCTAAACATCGAAAAACTCTGCAGTGCTCACACCTCAAAAACACAAATACTACTCGAGCTGCTTGGTCCTAGCTGTCGTCCGCTTCTTGTGCAATTCTCTCATTTATTGACTACTACATAGGTTGACAATGGTGTGGGACCGTGATGTCAGGAAACCAGGAGGAAGCAAAATAAATTACTCCAGCGAGCGCTTCCACCTCTGCCTCCTTGTCTCCCGTGGAAACCCCTTTCCTCCCTTTTTTTTCTCGGGCAAGGACCAATGCATGCAGCACGTCCATGCAGTTAATAGGCAAGAAATAAAAGCGCTTTGCATGCTATGAATTACGATGGCCTGCATGGGTAGCTAATAAGGCATCCTCTTAACTGATGTGATTAAATGTTGTGTTTAGAAGAGAGAAATATTCTTCTTTTCCACCAATCTGCTTGCACCTTGGTTGGGATGCACCTTCTAATACGACTTATTCACCTAGATGGAGGGAGTATAGTTTTATACGTATATATATATATATATATATATATATATATATAATAATAAGGAGGCACTTGCATACGTGAGGCTATGGACCTGGTGGGTCCCCATTGTCATCCTCTCCAAGTAAAGTCATCTCATCGCCCACGCATGCCTTCCGCCCGAAACAGTCAGCGCCGCCCGCCCTGCTTCCCGATGCAGGCGATTGCTCCGCCTTCAAACGACACAAGTGTCGTCCATCCGTCCATCTTCCACCCACATTAATGATACATGGTTGCCAAGGCGGCTACTCCGGCTCCACACGTCCGTCCCTCCGCCCACCCACCATTGCTATATAAACTGCTGCGCCGGCCATAGCCGCAGTCATCCGCATCTGTTCCCTTTCTCCTGTCCACACCACTACTGCCCACCATGGCTTCCTCGCGCTCCAGCGCTCTTCGGGACAGGCGGACAGGGGACCACAAGGAGATGGCAGCCATTGCTACCGACCGGCTAGCCGGCAGGCAGCCGGAGGACGACGACGTCCCAATGGAGAACATGGTAGTCGACGATCCGGCGCCAACCCCCTCCTCCGCGCCATCCTTGCCGGTGCATTGCACCATGACCATCGGTGAGGCCCATGCCCAATATATGGACAGTGTGAGGCAGATGTGTCAGGAGCAGTTCTGGGAGGGGCAGGCCGACACCGCCTACAACCACCATCTCCTCCAGGAGCACCTGCAGGCGGAGGAGCAGATCGCCGCGGAGCGGGCGGAGCAGGAGGTGATGACCCACAAGTATAGGGGATCTATCGTAGTCCTTTTGATAAGTAAGAGTGTCGAACCCAACGAGGAGCAGAAGGAAATGATAAGCGGTTTTTAGCAAGGTTCTCTCTGCAAGTACTAAAATAAGTGGTAACAGATAATTTCGCGACAAGATAAATTGTAACGAGCAACAAGTAACAAAAGTAAATAAGGTGCAGAAAGGTGGCCCAATCCTTTTTGTAGCAAAGGTCAAGCCGGAACAAACTCTTATAATAGGAAAAGCACTCCTGAGGACACATGGGAATATCGTCAAGCTAGTTTTCATCAGGTTCATATGATTCGCGTTCGGTACTTTGATAATTTGATGTGTGGGTGGACCGGTGCTTGGGTGCTGTTCTTACTTGAACAAGCATCCCACTTATTATTAACCTCTATTGCAAGCATCCGCAACTACAACAAATGTATTAAGGTAAACCTAACCATAACATGAAACATGTGGATCCAAATCAGCCCCTTACGAAGCAACGCATAAACTAGGGTTTAAGCTTCTGTCACTCTAGCAACCCATCATCTACTTATTACTTCCCAATGCCTTCCTCTAGGACCGAATAATGGTGAAGTGTTATGTAGTCGACGTTCACACCACTAGAGGCTAGACAACATACATCTTATAAAAATATCGAACGAATACCAAATTCACATGACTACTAATAGCAAGACTTCTTCCTTGTCCTCAGGAACAAACGTAACTAATCACAAAGCATATTCATGTTCATAATCAGAGGGGTATTAATATGCATATAGGATCTGAACATATGATCTTTCACCAAATAAACCAACTAGCAACAACTATAAGGAGTAATCAACACTACTAGCAACCTACTAGCACCAATCCCGGACTTTGAGACAAGAATTGGATAGAAGAGATGAACTCGGGTCTGGAGATGAGATGGTGCTGGTGAATATGTTGATGGAGATTGCCCTCTCCCGATGAGAGGAGCGTTGGTGATGACGATGGTGATGATTTCCCCCTCCCGGAGGGAAGTATCCCTGGCAGAACAGCTTTGCCGGAGCTCTAGATTGGTTCCACCAAGGTTCCGCCTCGTGGCGGCGGAGTCTCGTCCCGAAAAGTTCCCCTTTATTTTTTCTCATCGAAAGACTTCATATAGCAGAAGATGGACGTCGGAGACCCACCAGGGGGCCCACGAGGTAGGGGACGCGCCCTAGGAGGGGGGCGCGCCCCCCACCCTCGTGAGCAGGGTGTGGGCCCCCTGGACTTCATCTTTGGCGAAGATTTTTATTTATTTATTTTAAGATATTCCGTGGAGTTTTAGGGCTTTTGGAGTTGCGCAGAATAGGTCTCTAATATTTGCTCCTTTTTCAGCCCAAAATTCCAGCTGCCGGCATTCTCCCTCCTTATGTAAACCTTGTAAAATAAGAGAGAATAGCCATAAGTATTGTGACATAATTTGAAATAACAGCCCATAATGCAATAAATATCGATATAAAAGCATGATGCAAAATGGACGTATCAACTCCCCCAAGCTTAGACCTCGCTTGTCCTCAAGCGAAAAGCCGATAACAATAAATATGTCCTCATGTTTAGAGGTAGAGGCATCGATAAAAATAAAATACGGACATGAAGGCATCATGATTATTCTCACAACAGCAACATATATAGATTTTATCATATGATTACTTATGTTCAAGTGATGATCTACTCACAATGCAAAAGTATGAATCAGAAACCTTATTGGGCACCAACAAACTATAATGTCAGTCATTGAAGCAATTGCAATTTATCATAACATCGGAAAGAGTCTATGTCAGAGCTAAAACGCAAGTCCACATACTCAACTATCATCTAGTCCTTCATAATTGCTATCACTCACGCAATACTTGTGGTTACGGAGTTGTAATCGGACACAGAGAAAGATAGGGGCTTATAGTTTTGCCCCACAACCTTTTACCTCAAGGGTAATGTCAATAATAATAATTCATGCTCCCCTACATCCAATTAGATATATATATCATGTTCTTTCCAACATGTTGAGCTTGCCAATGGATAAAATGAAAAAGGAAAGGTGAAGATCACCGTGACTCTTGCATAAGGTAGAAGATAATAAAAGATAGGCCCTTCGCAGAGGGAAGAAGAGGTTGCCATGCACTTTTATGGTTGGATGCACAAAATCTCAATGCGAAAGAACGTCACTTTATATTGCCCCTTGTGATATGAACCTTTGTTATGCAGTTTGTCGCTTTTATTACTTCCACATCACAAGATCGTATAAAGCTTATTCCTCCCACACCAATCAATCATACATATTTGGAGCAATTTTTATTGCTTTGCACCGATGACAACTTACTTGAAGGATCTTACTCAATCCATAGGTAGATATAGTGGACTCTCATGGCAAAACGGGTATAAGGGTATTTGGAAGCACAAGTAGTATTTCTACTTGGTGCTGAGAATTTGGCTAGCATGAGGGGGAAAGGCAAGCTCAACAAGTTAGAGGATCCATGACAACATACTTTATCTCAGATATAGGAAAGACATAACTCATTACGTTGTCTTCCTTGTCCAACATCAACTCTTTAGCATGTCATATTTTAATGAGTGCTCCCAATCATAAAAGATGTCAATGATAATGTGACGCCCCCGATTCAATCGTACACTAATCATGCACGCAAATGTGTACGATCATGATCAGGGACTCACGGGAAGATATCACAACACAACTCCAAAACATAAATAAGTCATACATGCATCATAATACAAGCCAGGGGCCTCGAGGGCTCGAATACAAGTGCTCGATCATAGACGAGTCAGTGGAAGCAACAATATCTAAGTACAGACATAAGTTAAACAAGTTTGCCTTAAGAAGGCTAGCACAAACTGGGATACAGATCGAAAGAGGCGCAGGCCTCCTGCCTGGGATCCTCCTAACTACTCCTGGTCATCATCGGCGGGCTGCACATAGTATTAGGCACCTCCGGTGTAGTAGGAATCATCGTCGACGGTGGCGTCTGGCTCCAGGGCTCCAGAATCTGGTTGCGACAACCAGAAAGAAAGGAAAGGGGGAAAAAGGGGGGGGGGAGAAAGCAACCGTGAGTACTCATCCAAAGTACTCGCAAGCAAGGAACTACACTACATATGCATGGCTATATGTGTAAGAAGGCCATATCAATGGACTGAACTGCAGAATGCCAGAATAAGAGGGGGATAGCTAGTCCTATCGAAGACTACGCTTCTGGCAGCCTCCGTCTTGAAGCATGTGGAAGAGAGTAGATTGAAGTCCTCCAAGTAGCATCTCCAAGTAGCAACTCCAAGTAGCATCTCTAGTAGCATCGCATAGCATAATCCTACCCGGCAATCCTTTCCTCGTCGCCCTGTAGAAAAGCGATCACCGGGTTGTCTGTGGAACTTGGAAGGGTGTGTTTTATTAAGTATCCGGTTCTAGTTGTCATAAGGTCAAGGTACAACTCCAAGTCGTCCTGTTACCGAAGATCACGGCTATTCGAATAGATTAACTTCCCTGCAGGGGTGCACCACATAACCCAACACGCTTGATCCCATTTGGCCGGACACACTTTTCTAGGTCATGCCCGGCCGCGGAAGATCAACACGTCGCAGCCCCACCTAGGCACAACAGAGAGGCCAGCACGCCGGTCTAAACCTAAGCGCACAGGGGTCTGGGCCCATCGCCCATAGCACACCTGCATGTTGCGTACGCGGCCGAAAGCAGAACTAGCCCCCTTAATACAAGAGCAGGCTTACGTTCCAATCCGGCGCGCGCCACTCAGTCACTGGCGTCACGAAGGCTTCGGCTGATACCACAACGCCGTGATACCCATAACTACTCCCGCGTAGATAGTTAGTGCGTATAGACCAAATGGCCAGACTCAGATCAAATACCAAGATCTCGTTAAGCGTGTTAAGTATCCGCGAACGCCGAACAGGGCCAGGCCCACCTGTCTCCTAGGTGGTCTCAACCTGCCCTGTCGCTCCGCCACAAAGTAACAGTCGGGGGCCGTCGGGAACCCAGGCCCACCTCTACCGGGATGGAGCCACCTGTCCTTTCAGCCCCCTCATCAGAATCACTTGCGGGTACTCATCGAGCTGACCCGACTTTAGTCACCATCTGTATAGTATGTATGTATGTATAGTATATACCCGTGATCACCTCCCGAGTGATCACGGCCCAATAGTATAGCAAGGTAGACTGACAAGAATGTAGGGCCAATGATGATAAACTAGCATCCTATACTAAGCATTTAGGATTGCGGGTAAGGTATCAATGACTGTAGCAATAATGACAGGCTATGCAACAGAATAGGAGTAACCGAACAGTAACATGCTACACTACTCTAATGCAAGCAGTATAGAGAAGAATAGGCGATATCTGGTGATCAAAGAGGGGGCTTGCCTGGTTGCTCTGGCAAGGAGGGGTCGTCAACTCCGTAGTCGAACTGGGCAGCAGCAAAGCGTCGGTCTCGTAGTCTACCGAAGAGAAGAGGGGGAAGAAACAATAAATACAGTGCAAACATAAGCAAGAGGACGCAAGACATGACAAAGAGCGGTGCTAGGTGTGTCATAACGCAGTATGAGGTGATGCCGGCGAAGGGGGAAAACATCCAGGAAAGTATTCCCGGTGTTCCGTGTTTTCGGGCAGAGGAGACGGAGGGGGAAGGTTGCGAGTTTGATATGTTAGGGGTGCGTGGCGGACGAACAGGCTGCGTATCCGGATTCGTCTCGTCGTTCTGAGCAACTTTCATGTTGAAAATATTTTAATCCAAGTTACGGATTAAAAGATATGATTTTCTAAAGATTTTATTAATTTCTGGGATTTAATTAATTATTTAATTAATTCGAAAATGATTTAATGACATCAGCATGATGTCATGCTGATATCAGCAGTCAACAGAGTTGACTGGTCAACCTGACTAGTGGGTCCCACTGGTCAGTGACACATTTTAATTAACAGATTAATTAAACTAATCATAATTAATTAGGGGGTGGACCCCACTGTCATTGTTTGATTAATTAACTATCAGTTAATTAGGTTAATCTAATTGTGATTAAATAACTTAATTAATTCGTTAATTAATTAATTAATTTAATTATTATTATCTATTTATTTTATTTTTTTCGTTTTGGGGCAGGGGCCCCCATGTCATTGGCCTAGGGGCCAAACGGGTGCGGGCGACGGGCGCTGGGCGCTAGCCCGATACGGCGCTCGCCCAGATCGACAGAGGGCCAACCAAAGGCGCAGCGGGGCCAACCGGGGTTGCAGTGGGGCGCTGGCCAGGGCGGTGGCGCGGTGGCCGGCAGGGGTGGCCGTGGGACGGATGCAGGGCCGCGGTGAGCGCGGACGGGCGATGAGTCATGGCGGTCGTGGGACGACAGCGGGGGTGTGCAAAGGGGGCGGAGGACCATGGCGAGGCCCAGGGCCAAGCGCGGTCGGTGCGCGGTGGACGGCGCCGGCGTCAGAGAACGAGGGGGAGAGAGGGAGGACGGTGCTCACCGAGCCCTGTAGTTGAGCAAAGCCTGCTCGAGGAGGAGTCGGGGCTGGCGCGACGGGGCGGAGGAGTTCATGGCGACGAGCAGCGACGGCAGGATGGTTCGGCGACGGTGAGGCCTTCGGGTGGCAGCACGGCATCGACGGGGTTCGGGGCGAGCGACAGGGTGACGACGAGGTGGCCGTGGCGGAGGCGTCCCGCGCGGCGTCGAGGCGAGGAGGAGACAAGGACGACGGGGCGGCACCGTGGCGTTGGGAGACGGTTTGGCGACGGAGAGGAGGGGCGAGGAGGCCATGACGACAGCAGGCAACGGCGCTCCAGGGCGGAGACGGGGAGATCGCCGGCGTCGGGGGTCGAGCTGCGGGGGATCGATCCCGATCCAGATCGG
>NC_041384.1:494062232-494070119 GCF_002162155.2 Triticum dicoccoides | reverse complement strand
GGAGTGGCCGGCTGGGGCCTGGTGGTGGCCAAGTTGGGCCTTTGGTCAGCTGGGCCGAAGCCCCGGGGGGGTTTCTCTTCTATTTTTTTTGTTTGTCTTTTGTTTTTGTTTCTTTTTTATCTCTTTTCTTTTATTTATTTTCTTTTACTGTTTTAATTCAACTTAGGGCATTTAAGTATTTTATAAATGTGTGTTTTCTTTACTATAATTACCTATGCCATTTTTGGCACTGCCCGAACATTTTGTTTCAATATTTGAAAACTTTCGCCGTTTGACATTTGTTTGAATTTGAATTTGACGCGGTTTGAACTAACGGATGTTTAGCAACAATAATCAGGATGACGTGGCATTATTAGCGTGGGGATTACTGTGGCAAGATTATCCGGGCGTTACAAATCTCCTCCACTACAAGAAATCTCGTCCCGAGATTTAGGAGGGGAGTAAGGGGGGAGGAATTGGGTTACGGAAAATCTAACGGATCTTCTCGGTCTTGGTTGCTCTTCTCGAAGAGGTTGAACCCTCTTGTTGATGTCTTCATTTCTCTGCTTTAGGTCGTCATGATGAAGTCTTCATCCTTTCTTCGGGGTCTCATCGTACTTATGAAAAATGATCAAGGTTATCTTCAGTGGAACTGACCTCTACAAGGTCACGTATCTGGTAGAGAACATACGGGAGGGTGACGAGTAGTAACTCTCGAATTGAAACTTAAGAAATTATCGGGAGTAAAGTGAGGAGGTGCAAAATAGTAGTTTCAAGCGCTTAGGCAATCGTTCGTTGCCTTAAACAAAGTGTGAAAGAGGGTTCAAAGCAATGGGAATTAGTATTGCATTTGATACCATAATAGATCACTAGGCAGGCGGCCTGTGAATTAAATACAAAGCCAAGCATGGGGAATAACCATTAGCAACAGGATTGTGCAGGTGAGTCAGGTTTTGATCCTGTGAAACTGTGGGTTATGGGCCCACCATGTGGGTTAAAGTAAGAAGGGCAGCGACATGTTGCATGGTCATGCAAGCAAGGCATGTCAGAGGCTAGCCTGTCGATCATGTCGGCAACCACGTCGGTACCAAGGGCGAGGGACGAAGAGAACCATTTTCCTGCTCGTTGAACGAGGCGGACCAATAGGCAAGGTTCTCGTCCATTGGTGGCTACCGGAATGTCATCAACAAAAGTAACAGGGCCTTACTGACAGAATTGCATTCTGAGGTGTTAACATAAGCAGGGGATTAATACTGCTTAGTTCATAATGATCACCAGAAAGTTTAGACAAAACAATGGAAAGGAAAAGGTGTTTATCAGATTAACAACTCAATGGAAAGGGGAATGTGTTTAAACACCTATTTCAGGGGTATATCCTTTCCAAGGGCAAGTGGAGCATGATGTACATGACAGGATAGAAAGTAGAAAACCATTAAGGTAAGGGTAAGGGATTTCATGGTATTACCCATACAACGGTGTCTGGATAATTGAGCAAGAAAACATTTAGCATTGGGCTTCAAATGTTCTTGTCGAAAATCGGAGTACCACAGACATGCTTCGAGATAGCATTGACATGGTCAACAGGAAGATCAAACTTTGAAAACAAAAAGGATCCACGAGGAACAACTTATAAAATAGGCCTTACCATTTCCTCCAGGAAGAATGGTTGTCCTTGCAAAACAAATTATAACGATAGGTCCTCCACCCAGGGGGGAGGGGTGCTAGGCATGACATCATGTTACCGGGTCATAAAAGACCAGTGTTATAACTCTTGGAAAAATGTTCCAACCATCATATCTGACCGAGATTCAGATCTGATCGGTGTTAGGATACCTTGGACTCAGGATGCCTGAGAAGGAAAGGTGCAAAACAAATTGACGATATGACATTGTAAGATTCTCGGGAAATCTACTACGGAAGCGAGTTCCGAAATAGGAGCTCATCATTAAATCCATGAAGGGATAAGATGGTAGCTGATGATCTAAGCGACAATTCATCAAGGTCTCCAAAAGATGGTTTCCACAATTAAGTGAACAAGGAGATAACATTAGTCAGATCAAATGGTATAATGATGTATGCTCGAGGGAAACATACACAATTAAACATTGGTTGAAAGGTGCACCCGAAATATGGGCTGGGTTGCACAACCAACATTGGAATGGTGATTCAATAATCGATAGTCTAAGAATGAACGGCCGACCATTAACTTCAAAGCAATAGGGTTGCTAGAAGTTTTGGAATTACACATCACAGTCCATTTGTCGGTGGTTAGAAATAACACGGTGACCAGGAAAAGAATGGTGATGGTGATAATTATCACTTGTATCAAGAATTCTCCAGAGGTGGTGAAATTCTCACAACATTGAGGACATAAGAGATGCTAATGTCCAAGGTAAAGAAGAACAATTACCGGTTAGTAAGGAACTCAAGGTATAACACAGAACACGAACAAGTTTATGTTGCACGAAAGGCAATAAAGTGGTCGATGATAACACAATTCATCGAGAGCAAGGGTGGTATTTCTCATCAAGAATTCGATAGATATCTTGGAAGAGCATCAGAATGTTGATGATGATCATGCTAAATTTGTTCAAGAGGTTTCATGGAGATGTAATCGGTCGGCGATGACATAAAGTCAAAGGAATGATGGAGCGAAATGCTCTTGGGACCATGAGTACAACACAAACTCGAATTCAAGCTTGTCGTTCAAAGTGGAACGATAAGACGAGCAAATCGGCATAAGCTTAGCTCATCATCAAAAGTTGCGCTCCGGAATTAAGGGCCCAGTAGCATAGTTAAAATTAGCACGATAATGATGTAGCCGATTAGGCTAGGAATGACTTGAAGGATTATTAAGCTCATAAGTAATGAAAATTACTTAGAGTTAAATGAATCGGATTACAGACTTGATTCACTTAACGGTGTTCTCGAGTGTTTAATAACTCAGGCCCGTGAAAAATTGGAACCAGTGAGAATGTAGCACTTGATGGAGGACTCATAAGAAGTTATGTAGTTCCATGATAATCTCGAGATACAAGGGGGTAATACTCGATGACAGATCAAAGTAGAGGTTGGACTGGGGCATTGATCCGCAAAAGACAAATGTTTAAACTTGCCCGAGAAATGGGAACAAAGAAGAACAATATGGTCGAAACCATAACTACGAGGGGTCCAATTTAATAACACCGAAAGAATTACTCGAATGAGTAAATATTTGGCAACAAGCTTCCATGATAAGTTCCACATCGGGTCCATGGGCATGAACGCAGAGTTCAAGGTCGACTCCCACTTCTCCAATGCATACCCTTTCATTCACTTCTCGCTTTCGATGAAGTTGTAGTGTTGAAATATTATCTGGCAAAACACCAGAAGAGTATGACTCGTGAAAACTCTCAGGTGCATATGGTTTAGGGAAGGCATAGGTTCAACCCATAGGGGCATCTTAGGAATATATACCACAAACATCAGGAGTAATTATCACCAGCTCGAAAGTAGAGCATGGTTGACAAAGCAGAGGATACAATTTACCAAAGGCATTATATACCCATGGAAAAGCTCACAAGGTTATTG
The DNA here is from genome assembly GCF_002162155.2 of Triticum dicoccoides. Taxonomy (NCBI): domain Eukaryota; kingdom Viridiplantae; phylum Streptophyta; class Magnoliopsida; order Poales; family Poaceae; genus Triticum; species Triticum dicoccoides. Next base: position 494,066,570 of record NC_041384.1, on the reverse strand, counting down.
AATATGAAGGACGATGTCGGATGAAATCCAACAATGGATCGGGCGATCCACAACGGAGTTGATGTGAGTATCGGTATTCCAGAAAGAATGCACGGGCATCATATTATAGAACATCGGAATAATTCGATGCTTAGATAACAAAGGAATTATGATTTCCAAAACAAATGATCAGAAGCAGACGCTCTGATCAAGGATGGATAAGTTGGATAGACCAGAGGCACAATTGACAACAAATAGTTTGGTCGAGAACCAGCTCAGTATCAAAATGACGTCTGAGCCGGAAAGATAACCCTAGGACTCGACTGATGATTGTGAACATTCACAACATATTGAATCAACGGACTCAAAAATGATGGTGACAAAGGATGCCAATATGATTACTATACTTATGGGATTAATCATAATGAAAGCAAACAAGAAATTCCAGAGCAATAGGTTGCTGAGGATTTATGGAATATCAAATGGTATTTCGAAGACTTTTGTGTAACACATGAACAACTGGGGGATGAGCGGATACTCGATAAGTGCGAGAATTAACCGTAGGGGTATTCAGGTGACAAAGAACAGCAGGGCAGTAAGCTCAAAGGATTATCAAACAACGACGAGTGTTATGGGGTATCTTGTAATAACAAGACCAACTGGGGATGAATGTAAGAATAACAACTGCAAGAAGTTATCCATAAGGGTTTACGGTGGAAGGGGAATTGCAAACGCGATGAACACAAGTTCTCGAGTTAACAGCGGAGAGCATCTTCAGGGTCTTCTGGTGCAGCAGACGATCATCAGTAATAAGGGGCTCTCCGGGTGAAAGTGATAACGAGATCCTAATGTTAGATTTAGTAAAATTCATTTAACCAGAATAGAGGAGAGATCAGAGTCCCAGAGTAAAGGTCAAGGAGTAAAGATCCTAATACCACCCAATGGCGACGTGGGCCCGTAAGCCACACAGCCATGTTAGTAAAAGTTTTTCAGCGACTAGACTCAACTTCGGCCAAGGAGTTGGAAAGGGAGATTCCTACAGGCAGTCGGCTCTGATACCAACTTGTGACGCCCCCATTCAATCGTACACTAATCATGCACGCAAATGTGTACGATCAAGATCAGGGACTCACGGGAAGATATCACAACACAACTCTAAAACATAAATAAGTCATACAGGCATCATAATACAAGCCAGGGGCCTCGAGGGCTCGAATACAAGTGCTCGATCATAGACGAGTCAGCGGAAGCAACAATATCTGAGTACAGACATAAGTTAAACAAGTTTGCCTTAAGAAGGCTAGCACAAACTGGGATACAGATCGAAAGAGGCGCAGGCCTCCTGCCTGGGATCCTCCTAATTACTCCTGGTCATCGTCGGCGGGCTGCACGTAGTAGTAGGCACCTCCGGTGTAGTAGGAATCATCGTCGACGGTGGCGTCTGGCTCCAGGGCTCCAGAATCTAGTTGCGACAACCAGAAAGAAAGGAAAGGGGGAAAAAGGGGGGAGAAAGCAACCGTGAGTACTCATCCAAAGTACTCGCAAGCAAGGAACTACACTACATATGCATGGGTATATGTGTAAGAAGGCCATATCAGTGGACTGAACTGCAGAATGCCAGAATAAGAGGGGGATAGCTAGTCCTATCGAAGACTACGCTTCTGGCAGCCTCCGTCTTGAAGCATGTAGAAGAGAGTAGATTGAAGTCCTCCAAGTAGCATCTCCAAGTAGCAACTCCAAGTAGCATCTCTAGTAGCATCGCATAGCATAATCCTACCCGGCGATCCTTTCCTCGTCGCCCTGTAGAAAAGCGATCACCGGGTTGTCTGTGGAACTTGGAAGGGTGTGTTTTATTAAGTATCCCGTTCTAGTTGTCATAAGGTCAAGGTACAACTCCAAGTCGTCCTGTTACCGAAGATCACGGCTATTCGAATAGATTAACTTCCCTGCAGGGGTGCACCACATAACCCAACACGCTTGATCCCATTTGGCCGGACACACTTTTCTGGGTCATGCCCGGCCGCGGAAGATCAACACGTCGCAGCCCCACAAAGGCACAACAGAGAGGCCAGCACGCCGGTCTAAACCTAAGCGCACAGGGGTCTGGGCCCATCGCCCATAGCACACCTACACGTTGCGTACGCGGCCGAAAGCAGAACTAGCCCCCTTAAGACAAGAGCAGGCTTACTTTCCAATCCGGCGCGCGCCACTCAGTCGCTGGCGTCACGAAGACTTCGGCTGATACCACGACGCCGTGATACCCATAACTACTCCCGCGTAGATGGTTAGTGCGTATAGACCAAATGGCCAGACTCAGATCAAATACCAAGATCTCGTTAAGCGTGTTAAGTATCCGCGAACGCCGAACAGGGCCAGGCCCACCTGTCTCCTAGGTGGTCTCAACCTGCCCTGTCGCTCTGCCACAAAGTAATAGTCGGGGGCCGTCGGGAATCCAGGCCCACCTCTACCGGGATGGAGCCACCTGTCCTTTCAGCCCCCTCATCAGAATCACTTGCGGGTACTCATCGAGCTGACCCGACTTTAGTCACCATCTGTATAGTATGTATGTATGTATAGTATATACCCGTGATCACCTCCCGAGTGATCACGGCCCAATAGTATAGCAAGGCAGACTGACAAGAATGTAGGGCCAATGATGATAAACTAGCATCCTATACTAAGCATTTAGGATTGCGGGTAAGGTATCAATGACTGTAGCAACAATGACAGGCTATGCAACAGAATAGGAGTAACCGAACAGTAACATGCTACACTACTCTAATGCAAGCAGTATAGAGAAGAATAGGCGATATCTAGTGATCAAAGGGGGGGCTTGCCTGGTTGCTCTGGCAAGGAGGGGTCGTCAACTCCGTAGTCGAACTGGGCAGCGGCAAAGCGTCGGTCTCGTAGTCTACCGAAGAGAAGAGGGGGAAGAAACAATAAATACACTGCAAACATAAGCAAGACGACGCAAGACGTGACAAAGAGCGGTGCTAGGTGTGTCATAACGCAGTATGAGGTGATGCCGGCGAAGGGGGAAAACATCCAGGAAAGTATTCCCGGTGTTCCGTGTTTTCGGGCAGAGGAGACGGAGGGGGAAGGTTGCGAGTTTGATATGTTAGGGGTGCGTGGCGGACGAACAGGCTGCGTATCCGGATTCGTCTCGTCGTTCTGAGCAACTTTCATGTTGAAAATATTTTAATCCGAGTTACGGATTAAAAGATATGATTTTCTAAAGATTTTTTTAATTTCTGGGATTTAATTAATTATTTAATTAATTCGAAAATGATTTAATGACATCAGCATGATGTCATGCTGATATCAGCAGTCAACAGAGTTGACTGGTCAACCTGACTAGTGGGTCCCACTGGTCAGTGACATATTTTAATTAACAGATTAATTAAACTAATCATAATTAATTAGGGGGGTGGACCCCACTGTCATTGTTTGATTAATTAACTATCAGTTAATTAGGTTAATCTAATTGTGATTAAATAACTTAATTAATTCGTTAATTAATTAATTAATATAATTATTATTATCTATTTATTTATTTATTTTATTTATTTATTTATTTTCGTTTTGGGGCAGGGGCCCCCATGTCATTGGCCTAGGGGCCAAACGGGTGCGGGCGACGGGCGCTGGGCGCCAGCCCGATACGGCGCTCGCCCAGATCGACAGAGAGCCGACCAAAGGCGCAGCGGGGCCAATCGGGGTCGCAGTGGGGCGCTGGCCAGGGCGGTGGCGCGGTGGCCGGCAGGGGTGGCCGTGGGACGGATGCGGGGCCACGGTGAGCGCGGACGGGCGGTGAGTCGCGGCGGTCGTGGGACGGCAGCGGGGGTGTGCAAAGGGGGCGGAGGACCATGGTGAGGCGCAGGGCCAAGCGCGGTCGATGCGCGATGGACGACGCCGGCGTCAGAGAATGAGGGGGAGAGAGGGAGGACGGGGCTCAGCGAGCCCTGTAGTTGAGCAAAGCATGCTCGAGGAGGAGTCGGGGCTGGCGCGACGGGGCGGAGGAGTTCATGGCGACGAGCAGCGACGGTAGGGTGGTCCGGCGACGGTGAGGCCTTCGGGCGGCAGCACGGCATCGACGGGGTTTGGGGCGAGCGACGGGGTGACGACGAGGTGGCCGTGGCGGAGGCGTTCCGCGCGGCGTCGAGGCGAGGAGGAGACAAGGACGACGGGGCGGCACCGTGGCGTTGGGAGGCGGTTTGGCGACAGAGAGGAGGGGCGAGGAGGCCATGACGACAGCAGGCAACGGCGATCTAGGGCGGAGACGGGGAGATCGCCGGCGTCGGGGGTCGAGCTGCGGGGGATCGATCCCGATCCAGATTGGATCGGGGGAGGGGGAGTGGGAGC
>NC_041384.1:494005040-494061901 GCF_002162155.2 Triticum dicoccoides | reverse complement strand
ATGGGGAGTGGCCGGCTGGGGCCTGGTGGTGGCCCAGTTGGGCCTTTGGTCAGCTGGGCCGAAGCCCCGGGGGGGTTTCTCTTCTATTTTTTTTGTTTGTCTTTTGTTTTTGTTTCTTTTTATCTCTTTTCTTTTATTTATTTTCTTTTACTATTTTAATTCAACTTAGGGCATTTAAGTACTTTATAAATGTGTGTTTTCTTTACTATAATTACCTATGCCATTTTTGGCACTGCCCGAACATTTTGTTTCAATATTTGAAAACTTTCGCCGTTTGACATTTGTTTGAATTTGAATTTGACGCGGTTTGAACTAACGGACGTTTAGCAACAATAATCAGGATGACGTGGCATGATTAGCGTGGGGATTACTGTAGCAAGATTATCCGGGCGTTACAGATAATATATCTATATGTGAAACCTCTCTTTCCTTATTGCTTCCTATTAATTGCAACGATGACCAAAGCTATGTCTGCCAACTCCCAACAACTTTTAATCATCATACTCATTCTATGTGAAGTCATTACTTTCAATAAGATCAATATGAACTCTTTGTTTCTTTTTCTTGTTTTCTTGTATTCACCCAAGATCATGGCAAAATATTCAAGCCCTTAACTCAACACTAATCTTTATTATATATAGCTCACGGACTCGATTACAAAGAAGGGATCATAAAGCAAAACTCAAAACTAGATCATGCCATAACTTTATTCTACTAGATCAAGATACTACTAATAGGATCGAACTAAGAAAAACGGTAAAGATAGGAGATGTGATTGTGATACGATACCGGGGCACCTCCCCCAAGCTTGGCAGTTGCCAAGGGGAGTGCCCATACCCATGTGATTATGTCTCCTTTGTCGGTGAAGGAGGTGGTGGTGATGGATAATCGCACATCAAGCGTAAGAGGTCCTCCAGCTTGCGGATAGTGCCCTTGAGTGCGACAATATGCTCCTTCAACAAAATATTTTCTTGTGTGAGATACTTGTTCTGTATACGAGCTAACTCAATCATCTTGAAAGCTTCGATCTTAGTTGGGGTAAGAAGGTTATGATCAAGTTAAAGGATGTCTTTTGCTGCCGGAGCTTGATCCTCCGTGGCCTTCTTGATCCTTTCATCCTTGTTGGCCTTCATGGGTTATTCCCTCTTCAGATCTATCTTCATTAGCCAAGCATCATTGTCACCATTGTTGGAGGAGGGGGACGACATGATGCCTAGCCTTGAAAACCCTGACAGAAAACAGCTCGAAACAAGAACAGAGGAGATTTGCGTGATATGGGAGTCAAAACCTTCGGGAGATTATATAATGAATTTTTACCGACCAAAATATGTATCATGCAAGAAAACGGAGTCCATAGGGCACACGAGGTGCTCACGAGGTAGGGGGGCGCGCCCACCACCCTCGTGGGGCCCTCATGTCCTTCCCGGACTGCTACTTATTTTTCTATTTTTCTAAATATTCCAAAACGGAGAAATATTTCCTTAAAATTGTTTTGGAGTCGGTTTACTTACCATACCACATACCTATTCCTTTTCGGGGTCTGAAACGGTCTGGAAAGTGTCTCTTATGTATTCCTCCGGGGTTACGGTTTCAATAATATTGGTTTCAACATTTATGGGATTACCTAAGATGTAATGTTAATTCTTTAACCGTTTACCACCTTCGGGTTCGTGCCTTCGAAGTTGTTGATCTTTATGGCACCGGAATGATAGACCTCCTCGATAACGTAGGGGCCTTCCCATTTAGAGAGAAGTTTTCCTACAAAAAATATTAAACGAGAGTTGTATAGCAATACATAATCACCTACATTAAACTCACGCTTTTGTATCCTTTTGTCATGCCATCTTTTAACTTTTTCCTTAAACAACTTGGCATTTTCATACGCTTGGGTTCTCCATTCATCAAGTGAGCTAATATCAAATAACCTCTTCTCACCGGAAAGTTTGAAATCATAGTTGAGCTCTTTAATAGCCCAATATGCTTTATGTTCTAGTTCGAGAGGTAAGTGACATGCTTTTCCATAAACCATTTTATACGGAGACATACCCATAGGATTTTTGTATGCAGTTCTATAAGCCCATAATGCATCATCAAGTTTCTTGGACCAATTCTTTCTAGACCTATTAACAGTCTTTTGCAAAATTAATTTGAGCTCTCTATTGCTCAATTCTACTTGACCACTAGACTGTGGGTGATAAGGATATGCAATTCTATGATTAACATCATATTTAGCAAGCATTTTACGGAAAGCGCCATGAATAAAGTGCGAACCACCATCAGTCATTAAATATCTAGGGACTCCAAACCTCGGAAAAAATAACTTCCTTAAGCATTTTAATAGAGGTGTTATGATCAGCACTACTAGTTGGAATAGCTTCTACCCACTTAGTAACATAATCAACATCAACTAAAATATGAGTGTATCCATTAGAGGCAGGAAAAGGTCCCATATAATCAAAGCCCCAGACATCAAATGGTTCAATAACAAGTGAATAATTCATAGGCATTTCTTGACGTCTACTAATATTACCAATTCTTTGACATTCATCACAAGACAAGACAAACTTACAGGCATCCTTGAAGAGAGTAGGCCAATAAAAACCGGATTGCAATACCTTATGTGCAGTTCTGTCTCCAGCGTGGTGTCCTCCATAAGCTTCGGAGTGACACTTGCGTAGGATCTGTTCCTGTTCATGCTCAGGTACAGAACGTCTAATAACACCATCTACTCCTTTATAAAGATGTGGGTCATCCCAAAAGTAATGTCTCAAATCATAGAAGAACTTTTTCTTTTGTTGGTATATGAAGCTAGGTGGTATAAACTTAGCAACAATATAATTAGCATAATCAGCATACCATGGAGTACTACAAGAAGTACTTATGACATTTAATTTTTCATCAGGAAAGCTATCATTAATAGGTAGTGGGTCATCAAGAACATTTTCTAGCCTAGACAAGTTGTCTGCAACGGGGTTATCAGCTTTGTTTCTATCAACAATATGCAAATCAAATTCTTGTAGCAAGAGAACCCATCTAATGAGTCTAGGTTTAGCATCTTTCTTTTCCATAAGATATTTAATAGCAGCATGATCAGTGTGAACAGTTACTTTAGAATCAACAATATAGGGTCTGAACTTATCACAAGCAAATACAGCTGCTAAAAGTTCTTTTTCAGTAGTAGCATAATTTCTTTGAGCATTGTCTAGAGTCTTACTAGCATAATGAATAAGATTTAATTTCTTATCAACTCTTTGCCCTAGAACAGCACCTACAGCATAATCGCTAGCATCACACATAATTTCAAAGGGTAAATTCCAATCAGGTGGCTGAATAACAGGTGCAGAGACTAATGCTTTCTTAAGTATTTCAAATGCTTCTACACAATCATCATCAAAGACAAATGGTATATCTTTTTGTAATAAATTAGTCAGAGGCCGAGAGATTTTTGAGAAGTCCTTAATGAACCTCCTATAAAATCCGGCGTGACCAAGGAAACTTCGTATACCATTGATGTCCTTGGGACATGGCATCTTTTCAATAGCATCCACCTTAGCTTTATCAACTTCAATACCTCTTTCAGAAACTTTGTGCCCCAAGACAATACCTTTATTAACCATAAAGTGACACTTTTCCCAATTCACGACAAGATTAGTTTCTTCACATCTCTGCAAAACTCGATCAAGATTGCTCAAGCAGTCATCAAAAGAGGAACCATAGACGGAAAAGTCATCCATGAAAACCTCAAAAATCTTTTCACAAAAGTCAGAGAATATAACCATCATGCATCTTTGAAAGGTAGCAGGTGCGTTACATAAACCAAAAGGCATACGTCTATAAGCAAAAGTACCAAAAGGGCATGTAAAAGTAGTCTTTGATTGATCTCTAGCCGACACCGGTATTTGAGAGAAACCAGAATAACCATCTAGGAAGCAATAATGTGTATGTTTGCATAATCTTTCTAGCATTTGATCAATAAAAGGTAAGGGGTAATGATCTTTCTAACTGGCCTTATTTAATTTGCGTAAATCAATTACCATCCTATAATCTGTGATAATTCTTTGTGGGATCAATTCATCTTTATCATTAGGAACAACGATAATACCTCCCTTCTTAGGGACACAATGGACAAGACTTACCCATTGACTATCAGCAACGGGATAAATTATACCTGCCTCCAGAAGCTTGAGTATTGCTTTTCTTACCACTTCTTTCATTTTAGGATTCAGACGTCGTTGAGGATCATGAAGTGGTTTGGCATCTGCTTCCAAATTTATTTTATGTTGACATAGAGTGGGACTAATGCCCTTAAGATCATCAAGAGTATATCCAATAGCAGCACGATGCTTCTTCGGAGTTTTCAATAATCTTTCTTCTTCATGCTCTGAAAGGTTAGCACTAATAATAAGAGGATATATCTTCTTTTCATCAAGATAAGCATATTTAAGATTATCAGGCAACGGTTTAAGCTCAAACACAGGATCACCCTTGGGTGGAGGAGGATCCCCTATGTCGGTGTACTAGAGTAGGGGTACCCTATTACCCCGAACTCGTGCACACGCAGTTGCAGCGCCCCGCGGCAAGGCTTGTCGGGTGACCGCCGGGACCCTCCGTGGTTCCCTTGAAGACCATTCAAGAACAAAGTACTCAAACCAAGGCCCCGGCAAGAGGAGCTTGCCGGGAAGGCCAACTAAGGCCCCGGCAAGAGGAGCTTGCCGGGAAGGCCAACCAAGGCCCCGGCAAGAGGAGCTTGCAGGGAAGAGACGAGACCCCGGCAAGAGGAGCTTGCCGGGAAGGCCACTCAAGGCATACCAAGAAAGCTTGCCGCGACGCGCCCTGCGTCCCGGCAAGATCCGGCGAGCGACAAGCTTCCGGACGCGACAAGACGACGGCCGCGGCCAGGAGCTTGCCGCGGGAACCCCCACTTCGTGCCCGCGCTCCAGCACACCTGCTAACGTGTCGCTCTAGGACTCTCCCAAGCACACATGGCAGGAGGCCGTGCAGCTAGGGGTACGTGGTGGCAAGTGGAGAAGAAGAGAAGCCCATCGTGGCAAACGGCGGCGCTCCTAACGGTCACCTTTTGCACTATTTAGGAGACTCGGACAGGCATTTAATGCCCTTGTCCCCCGCCGTCAGAGTTAGGTAGGGTGCACTGTATCCACAGTAGCGGTAGCTGCACCTACCGCATCCTTTTCCATTTCTACCCTTTTAGTCTACGTTGCCACCTGTGGGTAACCCCTTGAAAGTATAAAAGGAGGCCCAAGCGCAATGTAGAGGAGGGTTCGGCCAGTTCAGCTCATTCAGGTTCGGCCAGTTCGGCTCATTCAACACCAGGAACACTCTCACGCTCAGTCCGGCAGCGTCTATCGCTCCTGAGCAAGAATCTAATACACACAAACAAGCAGCAGTAGGGTTTTACGCATCCGTGCGGCCCGAAGCTGGGTAAAATTGCCCGCGTGTACCGCCTCGATCCGCTCTTTGTGCGCTCTCCGCCCCCCACCGAACCGAAAGGGGCCCTGTCCCCATAGGTGTCGGTGGAATCAGCAATCCCCCCGACATCTCTGGCGCGCCAGGTAGGGGGCGTCGAGATTGTGCGAACCCGATCCGGCGTGCATGCAAGCTAAATCTTCATCGTCTTCATCGACATGCCACCGAAGAAGAAGGATTCGGAGGCAGCTGTTCCGTCTGCGTCGCTTCCACCGCCTCCGGAGCAAACGGGCGGTGGAGTGGACGCCGGTGGAGGAATGGGCATCGACGAGGGTGCCCACAGCGCTGCCAAGTCCAAGGACAAGGCGGCACAGACCTCGGCGTCCATGCGAGCACCGCGCCCCTCTCAGGAGGCGCGGGACCAGCAGCGTCATAGCGTTCGCAGTGCCATACGTCCGCTGACCCAAGATCAAGCTGGTGGTTCGCGTGGCGTTCAAGACCAGCATGCACGCCAGCATGCTGGCCCCAGCGAGGTGCAGTCGCCGGGACGGGACGCTGCTCCTTCTAACTTGGTTAGGAGTCCGAGCACGCCCCTCTCCTCGCACCATTCACCTCCGCCGCCCACCACCCCAGCAGAAGCCATGGCGCGGGCCCAGCTGCTCCTGGACTATCCTCCGACGGCGGACAAGACCGACGAATGGAGGGCCACTATCCAGAGCCTCATCGGCTTCGCCAACGGCGACACTGCGTGGCGACCAAGCACCTCGCTGCCGCGGCAGGACAGCCGGACGCGAGCCGATGGCAACAAGACTGAGGGAGGTGCGACTTCCATGCACTCTCCGCTACGAAGGCAAAAATCGCCGACTCGCCGGGTCCACCCCAACAGCGGCTCCACCGCGTCGTCGGACCCACGAGCTCGTCGCGACCAGTGCCAAGTTCTCCATGAACGACAACAAGAAGACGCTTGAACCTGCATTGAGCGCTGAAGAGAAGCGCGACGTCAATCCGACAAGCGCGCTGGGCTCTCTGTTGACATGCATCCGCCAGGGGAACCAGGCGATCTGCCGTACGCGGTAGGTTGTCCTGCGTTCACCCGTGAGTTGCGGCAAGTCCAGTGGCCCAGCACAAAGAATTTCAAGCCAGACGTGCCGGAGAAGTACGACGGCAAGACGCACCCGTCGGAGTTCCTCAGCATCTACACCATTGCGGTGCAGGCTGCCGGGGGACGAGATGACAAGATACTTGCCAACTACTTCCCGCTAGTGCTCAAGCCCAATGTCAGATCCTGGCTCATGCACTTGCCGGACAACTCCATATCCTCCTGGGCTGATTTGTGCCATCAGTTTGTCGGCGCCTTTACAGGCGGCCACAAGACACATGGCCAAGAGAGCGATCTTCATCTGCTCGCCCAGAAGGAAGGAGAGCCATTGCACAAGTACATTCAGAGATTCAGCCGTGTACAACATAACATCCCAGACGTCCACCCCACCGCGATCATTAGCGCGTTCCATCAGAACGTGCGAAACCGAAGGATGAGGGAGGAGATGGCGATGTGTAAAATCAGAGACGTCAGTGAGCTTTATGCCCTGGCTGACAAGTGTGCACGCGCTGAAGAGGGGAGGAGGCTCCCTGGAGAGAGTACAGGAGCAGGAGGATCTGACAGTGAGGATGCCGCCCCGGCAAGGAAAGGCCGGCGGTGGAACAACAGAAGGAATAAGGGTAAGGAAGTGCTAGCTGTCGAGCAGACCGGCAACGGAGGTGGCGCCAAGGAAGCTAAGGCTGGTGGCTCCGACAAGGAGGCCCATCCTGTGGCGGCCGCTGACAAGCAGGACAGCTCCGGCAGGTAGTATTGCAAGATTCACCGCACCAAGGGTCACGATCTCCAGAACTGCAAGAAGGTCGAACAGCTTGCTGAGCAGCAGAAAGCTGAATACGAGCGACGCGACAAAGAGAAGGCCCAGGAAGGAACCGGTGGATCCGGCAAGAAACGCCCCGGCCGGGGAGGACGCCGCGGCAAGGTCAAGCAGCGGCAAGGAGACAGACCTCCCCGCGGCCGCGACAAGGATGAAGATGACGATGATGACGAAGACGTGGATGATGATGAGGCCGATGAGCAGGAATTTCAGAAAGCCACAGAGGTCCTGTGCGTTGACGGCGGCGCCTCTCTGCATACTTCGCACCGCCAGCTCAAGCAGTGGATGCGGGAAGTGAATGCAGCAGAGCCATCCATAGAGTCACGCAAGCCCCTGAAATGGTCCAGCACGCCTATCATCTTCGACATTGGGGATCACCCTGATTGCGTAACTGTGGTCGGGTGCTTGCCGATGTTGGTCTCACCAACTATCCGCAACCTCAAGGTCACAAAGATGCTAGTTGACGGCGGGGCCGGCTTGAATCTCATCTCCTCCGCGGTCCTTCACAAAGTCCAGATCCCTGACAGCGAGCTCGAAGAGACCGGCACATTCCAAGGAATCAACCCGGGAAGGAGCAAGCCGAAAGGGAAGATCACGCTGCCGGTCACATTTGGCAGCGAGCTGAATTTCAGAACTGAGAGGGTCACATTTGACATTGCCGATTTTCCATTGCCCTACAATGGGATCCTTGGCCGTCCAGCGCTCGCCAAGTTTATGGCAGCCTCTCACTATGCATACAGCGTGCTCAAAATGCCAGGCCCGATAAGTGTCATCTCTGTCCCCGGCGACAAGAAGGATGCCCTTATCTGCACCGACAAGATCTATCGGGAAGCAGCAGCCGCAGCTGATCACCACACACTTGTCGCTGAAGCTCCCGGGGGGAAGAAGAAGGCCAAGTCCGGCAAGAGCTCTGATGCCCACTCCGGCAAGCGCACCTCTTCGGAGTGCTGCGCTACCGTCGAGGACGCACCATCGAGCTCCACCGGCAAGTGCAAGAAGACGATGGCAGCTCCACCCGAGACCAAGAAGGTGTCCGCCAAGGAGGACGGCACTGGTGGTACCTTCACCATCAGTGCCACGCTTGACCCCAAATAGGAAAGCGTGCTCGTTGCTTTCCTGCGGGCGAATGTCGACGTGTTTGCATGGCAACCGTCTGATATCCCCGGTGTTCCCAGGAAAGTAATCGAGCACCACCTTGTCGTCTGTCCTCATGCGCGGCCCGTCAAGCAGAGAGTCAGGAAGCAAGCGGTGGAGCGCCAAGAGTTCATTGCAGAAGAAATTAGGAAATTGGAAGCAGCAGGCCTTGTCAGAGGAGTGCTCCATCCCACGTGGTTGGCCAATCCTGTAGTCGTGCGCAAGGCGAACGGGAAATGGAGGCTTTGTATAGACTTCACTGATGTCAATAAAGCTTGTCCCAAAGATCCATTTCCCTTGCCGCGCATTGACCAAATTGTTGACTCCCAGCTGGATGTGATTTGCTTTCATTTCTTGATGCGTATTCAGGATACCATCAAATCTTCATTGCAGAAGAGGATGAGGAGAAAACCGCATTTATCACCCCTTGTGGCACATACTATTTTGTACGAATTCCCTTTGGGTTGAAGAATGCTGGTTTAATATTTGCAAGAGTAGTCCACGTCGCTTTTGAGCCACAGATACACAGAAATGTGGAAGCCTACATGGATGATATAGTGGTCAAGAGCAAGGACAAGGCTACCCCGATCCAAGATTTAGAAGAAACTTTTGCAAATCTGCGCAAGATCAACCTCAAGCTCAACCCCGAGAAGTGCGTGTTTGGAGTCCCTTCCGGCAAGCTTCTCGGGTTCTTTGTGTCTCAGCGGGGAATTGAAGCCAACCCCGACAAGATTAAGGCCATCAAGCAGATTGAAGCACCGAAGCGCGTCAAGGATGTGCGAAGGCTTGCCGGTTGCGTGGCTGCTCTCAGCAGGTTTATCTCCAAATCTGCTGAGCGCGCCCTGCCGTTTTTGAAAATATTGAAAAAGGTAGGTCCAATGAAATGGACTCCGGAAGTGGAGGCTGCGCTGCAGGACTTGAAGAGGTACCTGTCCTCCACTCCAATACTTGTCGCACCTAAGCCACAAGAGAAGTTGCTGCTGTACCTAGCGGCAACCAATCAAGTGGTTAGCGTTGCGTTAGTAGTGGAGAGGGAGGCGGACGATGAGCCAGCAACTGCAGCAAGTGAATCCAGCGACAAGCAGGGGGCTTCTCCGACAAGCTCTGGTCCGGCAAGCTCTGATCCCGACAAAGATGGATATGCGCAGATGTGCAAGGACGTGCAGAAGAAGATGGTGCAGCGCCCAGTTTACTTTGTCAGCTCCCTTCTCCAGGGGGCTAGGTCGAGGTACTCTGGTGTGCAAAAATTGCTTTTCGGCCTTCTCATGGCCTCGAGAAAGCTGCGCCATTACTTCCAGGCACACGAGATCACAATCGTCACTCGCTTTCCGCTAAAGAGGATACTGCAGAATCCGGAAGCAACAGGCAGGATTGTCGAGTGGGCATTGGAACTGTCAAGCTTTGGCCTCAAGTTTGAGAGCACTGCAACAATCCAAAGCAGGGCATTGGCAGAGTTCATAGCAGAGTGGACGCCAACTCCAGATGAAGAAATTCCAGAGACGAGCATCCCCGTCAAGGAATCAAGCAAAGAGTGGCTGATGTACTTTGATGGTGCCTTCTCGCTGCAAGGCGCCGGTGCTGGCGTGCTGCTTATCGCACCCACCGGAGAGCACCTCAAGTACGTAGTCTAGATGCACTTTCCCAAAGAGCAAGCAACCAACAATACTGCAAAGTATGAAGGATTGCTTGCCGGTCTCAGAATCGCAGCCGACCTTGGGATCAAGAAGCTCATTATCAGGGGTGACTCGCAGCTTATCGTCCGCCAAGTGAACAAGAACTACCAGAGCCCGTTGATGGAAGCATATGTTGATGAAGTGAGGAAGCTAGAAGAGCGCTTTGACGGCCTACAAATGGAGCATATCCCAAGAGCTCAGAATGACATTGCTGATGGCCTGTCAAAATGCGCTACACTAAAGTTGCCTGTGGAACCAGGGATCTTTGTGCTCAAGCTGACTCAACCTTCCGTGACACCATCAACTGGACAGAATAAGAAGAGGAAGTTGGTTTCTGGTGACTACTTTTCGGCAGAGCTCCCCGAAGCCGCCGCCAAGAAAGTCCCCAAGATCAACACCAAGGATGCTGAGGGGCAGTCTGCTCCGGCAAACCTTATGGTTTGTTCCGTCAAAGCAAACGCTCCCGACAAGTTTTGCTCCGGCAAGCTTGCCGGGGAATATCACGCTCCGGCAGAACCGCAGGTTCTTGCCGTAGAAGCGGATGTTCCCGCAGCAACAGATATGCCTTTAGTCCTTGTTGTCGAGCCGCAAGCTCCAGCATGGGCGCAGCAAATTGTCCGTTTCCTTCAGACAGGAGAGCTTCCCGAAGAGCAAGAAGAAGCCGAAAAAGTAGCCCGGCAGTCAAGTATGTACAAGTTTGTCGACAGCACACTGTACAGAATAAGACTCAATGGTGTGAAATTGAAGTGCATTCGCCAAGAAGATGGACAACAGCTGTTGGCAGAGATACATGGAGGCATATGTGGTCACCACATTGGCGCAAGAGCACTTGTCGGCAAAGCATTCCGACAAGGCTTCTTCTGGCCGACAGCCCTCCAGGATGCAACTGCACAAGTAACCAAGTGTGAAGCGTGCCAGTTCCATTCCAAATAGATACACCAGCCAGCTCAAGCTCTCCAGACGATCCCTTTATCCTGGCCATTTTCGGTCTGGGGGCTCGACATCCTCGGCCCCTTCCCCCGAGCTGTCGGGGGCTTTGAGTTCTTGTATGTTGCGATCGACAAGTTCACAAAGTGGCCGGAAGTGGAACCAGTGAGGAAGGTGACGGCACAGTCAGCAGTCAAGTTCTTCAGGTCGATTGTTTGCCGTTTCGGGATCCTGAACAGGATCATCACCGACAACGGCACGCAATTTATGAGCCGCACCTTCATGCAGTACGTCCAAGATCTTGGCGCCAAGGTCTGCTTCGCTTCCGTTGCTCATCCGAGAAGCAACGGTCAAGCGGAGAGGGCAAACGCTGAAGTGCTGCGAGGCCTCAAGACCAGAACTTTCGACAGGCTGCACAAGTGCGGAAGAAACTGGATCGAGGAGCTGCCGGTGGTTCTTTGGTCGATCAGGACGAGGCCAAATCGAGCCACTGGCCAGACACCCTTCGCTCTAGTCTATGGAGCGGAGGCAGTTCTCCCCACGGAACTCGTATACGAGTCACCTCGAGTGCTCGCTTATGATGAGCTCGAGCAAGAGCAGCTGCGGCAAGATGACGCGCTGCTCCTTGAGGAAGACCGTCTCCAGGCTGCTGTGCGAGCCGCTCGCTACCAGCAAGCTCTGCGCCGCTACCATAGCCGCAGAGTCAATGCCAGGAGTCTCGAGGAAGGCGACCTTGTTCTTCGGTGCGTTCAGTCGGCCAAGAATTCCAACAAGTTGACACCGAAGTGGGAAGGCCCTTATCGGGTGAAACGAGTCACTAGGCCCGGCGCTGTCTGCCTTGAGACCGAAGATGGCATTCCGGTGAGCAACTCCTGGAACATCGAGCATCTTCGTAAGTTTTACCCGTAAGGCGCGGTTGTCGGACCCTGTCCGGCAACCACCTTTCTGTACAAGTCTTGCCGCTATTGCATGTAATCCTTTGTACAGAGCCGGGCGCAGACCCCGTGCACTAGTAAAGTTCATGTGCCCCGCACATCTTGTCAGTTTCCTTATGCTATAATCCTTTTTCGCATATATTATCTGACACTTTGTGCAGCACCAGACCCCGGTAAGCGATAACGTGCCCAAGGCTCCATATCATTACTTTATTTCTCTGTCTCTTTCTCAAAAGAAGGAAGGTTCCCTCGCCCACAAGGTTTACCGGGGGGGAAGGAGAAGATAATGGTGTGGACCAGGCCGTTCAAAAAAGTTTCTCCTTGCCGGGAAGCAGACGACAGAAAAGCTAAGTTGCTAAAGCTGGAGCAATCAGTTTTTTTAAGTTTTTGAGTTATTTTCCTTGAACGACCGTGCTTTGTATGGAAAACCTGTGCACGGAGGAACCAATTCGCAGCTAGCTGCGCCCTTACTTTGTTTCGAGTCCGCTCAACAACTTAAGTGAGCTGCTAGCGCCCTTACTTTGCTTCGAGTCCGCTCAGCAACTTAAGTGAGCCGCTAGCGCCCTTACTTTGTTTCGAGTCCGCTCAACAACTTAAGTGAGCTGCAACTAGTTGCGACAAGGTTGCTTGTCGGTAGTGACCCCGCCAGCAGGCTGCTGAAGTTCCGCACTCGGCGCTCGCGGCAAGGGTGCCTGCACCGGCAAGTTTCCCTAGAAAGCGTAGGGCAGGACCATACAAAGCCAAGAGTCGAGTAAAGGAAGTAACACAGCTATTTGTTGCCTAAGATAGAGTTATATTACAAAAATAACTTGTCGCGCCTCTAATAAAGTGTTCCCATGACATGACTGGCAGCGACAAGAGAAGAAGAAAACGGACGGCCTAATCTACGCGACCGCCGTCAACCCTTTTGACCTCGTTCACCCTGTCCACAATGGGTG
The DNA here is from genome assembly GCF_002162155.2 of Triticum dicoccoides. NCBI lineage: Eukaryota > Viridiplantae > Streptophyta > Magnoliopsida > Poales > Poaceae > Triticum > Triticum dicoccoides. The sequence goes on along the minus strand of NC_041384.1, from coordinate 494,048,957 downwards.
CGACGAGGGCCTTAAGTGCGTCAAGATCAGCGTCCGCCGGCAGCTTCTTGAGGACGTTGGTGAGGTTGAGGCCCGGATTGCGGAAGGCCACCTTCACCAGCACCTTCTCCAGAACTCCGGCACAAATTGAGCGTGACTCGTCGGCCAACTGCTTTGGCATCCGTTCCCGGAGTTGCTGGAGCGCCGACGCCACGCCTTTGAAGAACAGAGTGAGCTTGGCGCTGGGTTGGAGTTTCTCGTTGGAGGAGTACCCGAAGCCTTCCACCCCCAATTGCACCAGCTCCTCTTTGATAACTGCAGGAATATTCACGAGGCCCTCCGTCCAGAGCTCCACAGTATCTCTGAGAAGATTCTGGGTTTCGGCGGCCCTCGTTAGCAGCGCCTCGTTGGCCTCGATGTCCTTCTTCAAGTCTGCCTCCCGTTTCCTGGCGCTGTCCAACGTCTCCGTCAAGGTGGCCAACTTCAGCGTCAGATCGGCGTTGGAATCCTTGGCGGCGCTCAATTCCTTGCCCCTCTCGGCGAGTCGGCCCTGCAGCTCACCGTGGGCAAGGGCGTCCTTCTCGTGCTCTAGCTTGAAGGCGGCAAGCTCTTCGCCACCAACCTTCATATCAGTTTCTAGCTGCGCCACCTTTGCCTCCAATTCTTTCTTGGCGGCCTCGGCAGCCGCAGCCGTGTCCTTTGCCTCTTGGAGTGTCCCGCCAAGTGCCCGTTCGCGCGCGGCAAGCTCCTCTTCGTGGCTGTCGAGGTTCACTTTCCGCTGAGTCAGCTCGCCTTCTCGCGCGTACAACTTCTCGCCGGTGAGCCGCTACTGCTCTTTAGCTTCGGCCTTCTCGAGGAGGAAGGCCTTCCGTTCCTCCGCAAGCTGCTCCCGCTCCTCCCCCAAGGCCTGGAGAGTTTCTTGACGAAGACCCCGGAGCTCCTCCGCACGCTTCTCTATGTCCACGCTCGCCCTCGCGGCAAGCGCTTCCCGGGACTCCAACTTGACTTGACGGGCGCGGTAGAGCGCCAGTAGCCTTCGCAGCAGCCACTCCTCCTCAGGCTCTTCACTGCTGCTTCCCGGCGCGTCGACGATCGACAACCCGGCGGAGGCAAGCACCTCCCCATCCAGAGTTTCTCCTTCCACCGGCGCCCTGGAGCTCGACGCCCAGGGGAGCTTGATGAAGATGCCATCGCCAGCCTTCAGATAGGCGCCGGGCTGGGCCTCCTCGCAGCCTGGCGCTGCGGCAGCGGCGGAGGGATCAGCGGTCGGTGCAGCGCCTGACGCTCCTGCGGCCCCAGGGCCGTCAGTGCGATCGCAAGATCCCCCGCCAGCTTCCTCGGCGGCAGCCTTGGCGGCCTCTTCGCCGGCGGGCACGTCAGCGCCGGCCCTTTCTTCGGTGGCCGCGGCATCATCAGTATTGCCGCGCGCGTCCTCCTCGCCGCCCGTTTCGGTATCCATCGGATCCGCGGAGGGTGGGTCTGACGACCGGAGAAGAAGGAGAAATCTGAGAAGAAAAATCAGCAGAAGACTATAAGGAAAGTTTCAGGCAAGAAGGACTACCTGTGCTGGGATCTGCTGTCGTGACCTCCACCACCGGGGGATCATTGGCGCTGTCCCTTGCCAGAGACTCCCTTCTTGCCGGAGACTCCTCCCTTGCCGGAGATCGCTTCCTTGCCGGAGAACGCTCCCTTGCCGGGGAGTCCGCCCTTGGCGGCGTAGTCGAAGCAGACGACGAGTCGGAGGAGATCACCACACCCTCCTGACAAAGCTGTTCTGCTCCTGCACAAACAAACCAGTGATCAGATGTCAACAAAGGAAAAGAGCAACCACGCGCACCCAGAAGCAGAAAGTAAACCATATGCTTACGCTGGGGGCTGCGCTGGGGGTTGCTCTGCGAAGTGATGGCCGGGTCGGGCGAGGTAGTCTTGGGCGCGCCTCCTGTCGTCGCAGTGGGCTCGTCCTCGATGACCACCACCAGAGCCTTGGCCCTCTTCGCCGCCCTCTGAGCCAGAGTCCTGAAAAGGAGAGCCCAGGGTGAATCAGATCCGATGCAAGACAAGATCAGCAAGTTGAAGAACTACAAGAACAAGCAAGGGAATCCTACTCTTCTTCCTCTTCCTCGTCGGAGCTAAGCGCGGAGAGGTCGAAGTTCGGCCCACCTCCGGCGCGACGAGGTGGAGGGGTGGGATCCCTTGGCCGCTTGGCGGGGACTGCGGCGCCAGCCCGAGACGACCCCGCCCCAGTTGCCACTGCGGCGGGAGGCGCACCCGCGGCGACCGTACTTGCCGCGGTGGAGCGCGTCGCGCGGCGCAGCGGCTGTTGACCAGCTTGCCGCCCTGCTGCGTCCCCGATCCTGCTGAGGCGCCTTCTTGGCTGCACTGGGGGCTGCGTTCAGGGCCCTGCTCCCGGCAAGCTCCCCGGAGGTGGCGGGGCGCTCGTACCCTCGGCGGGCTCGTTCGACTCGGCGTCGGGCGCGGCGAGCTCTTCTTCCTCTTCGGGCTGCTCCCGTTCGGCAATACTCATCGCCAACACCGCGTCCGCTTCCTCCATGGTGAACCCGAATTTACCCGCGGCCACGGCTGCCGCCGCCTCTTCTGCCCTGGTGGCGATGCGCTCCATCTCTTGCTCAGTGGTGTCGCGGGTGAGGAGTTTCTTCTCGTCAGCATTGACCGCCACCTCCACTAGGCTGTCAAAGAACTGCTGCACGACGTCACCGGTGGGCTCTTGCCAAGTTGGAGCGATCCTGTGCGAGTCACACAACGGCATCATTGCGCAGATGCGGTCGCGTGAGGAGTTGTTGCATAGAGGAACGACGCCTGCCGGCAACCTGAACCACTCGGGATGCTGTGGGTCGTGCTTGAATATCTCCTTGAGTATCCCGTCCAACTCTATGACGGTGAAGTTGAAGTTGAGGCCTGGGCGCAACCTCATGATATCTGTCGGGCCTCCAAATTCCCAGGCATGTCTCCCCCTCGCCTGCAGAGGGGCGATGCGCCGGCGAAGGAAATCTGCGCCGACAGCTCCTACAGTCAGCCCGGCAAGCCTGAGACGCAAGATCCGAGTGGTGGCGATCGTCAGCTTGTCGTCGTCCACGGACAGAGTGCTCCAGTCATTGCCACGCACTGCTGGGGCTTGGCGCAGGGCAGTGAACGGCTGCGGGCTCTCTTCTACAATCCAGCACCAACCTGCTCTCCACTCGTCCCACTTGCTGCGGAGCTCCCCCTCCAGATAGGTCTCCTTCTTGCCGGCCCGGGAGATCCAGGCGATCCCGCCGGAAAGAGGTTCCCCTCTCTCGGCACGAGGCATAAAGAAATGGCGGAAGAGAGCTACATTGGGTGGACTCCGACAAAGTTTTCGCATAGATGGGCGAAAACTGCCATGGTCAGAACAGCGTTGGAGGTGAAGTCAAGGAGGTGGAGTCCGTAGGTGTTCATGATATCACAGAAGAAATCAGAGAATGGCGGGCAGAGCCCGCAGTAGAAGAACACGGCGAAGAAAGGATATCCGCCAACTGGAGCTGCTTGTGAGGCGACGGAGGAGAGTACCTTCGTGCGCGGATGCGCCCGCGTCTCCGTCGACCAGAAGAGATAGTACCACTCCCTCAGCTCCTCCGCGGAGAGCTCGGGGGGGGGGAGGGAAGTGGCCCGCTCCTTCCGTAGCGCCTCAAGCCGCTGCGCTTCGGTCGACTTCACAGCTTTCGCGGCCGCGGCCTTCGCGGCCTTCCCCTTCCCGGGCTTCGGAGGCATGGCGGAGGCGGTGGGGGAGATCGACGGCGCTGGTGGTGACGACGGCGACGGGAGCGGAGCGCTGCTCTCTTTCGACTTTGCAAGCGGAAGAGGGCGGCGAAGGTTTCTGAGATTGCAACAGCGAATGACGAAGATGGAGGAAATGCCCCTGTTTCCCCTGCTTATAAAGAGGGACGGGGCGGATGTTTCGGCCTTCCAAATAAACAACCTCCCACGATCTCTCCCACGACGCCGCGTTTGACGCGTGCCGTTCTGGGCGTGCGCGGTGGGAGCGGAGTTAGATTCGGCGTGACCTAGGCCGCGCGTGCCCGTGCACTGTTTTGGGCCTGGCCCAACAGCGCTCGGCACCGTGTATGGCCCAGGCCCGGGGGCTCCTGTCGGTGTACTAGAGTAGGGGTACCCTATTACCCCGAACTTGTGCACGGGCAGTTGCAGCGCCCCGCGGCAAGGCTTGCCGGGTGACCGCCAGGACCCTCCGTGGTTCCCTTGAAGACCATTCAAGAACAAAGTACTCAAACCAAGGCCCCGGCAAGAGGAGCTTGCCAGGAAGGCCAACTAAGGCCCCGGCAAGAGGAGCTTGCCGGGAAGGCCAACCAAGGCCCCGGCAAGAGGAGCTTGCCGGGAAGAGACGAGACCCCGGCAAGAGGAGCTTGCCGGGAACGCCACTCAAGGCATACCAAGAAAGCTTGCTGCGACGCGCCCTGCGTCCTGGCAAGATCCGGCGAGCGACAAGCTTCCGGACGCGACAAGACGACGGCCGCGGCCAGGAGCTTGCCGCGGGAAACCCCCACTTCGTGCCCGCGCTCCAGCACACCTGCTAACGTGTCGCTCTAGGACTCTCCCAAGCACACGTGGCAGGAGGCCGTGCAGCTAGGGGTACGTGGTGGCATGTGGAGAAGAAGAGAAGCCCATCGTGGCAAACAGCGGCGCTCCTAACGGTCACCTTTTGCACTGTTTAGGAGACTCGGACAGGCATTTAATGCCCTTGTCCCCCGCCGTCAGAGTTAGGTAGGGTGCACTGTATCCACAGTAGCGGTAGCTGCACCTACCGCATCCTTTTCCATTTCTACCCTTTTAGTCTACGTTGCCACCTATGGGTAACCCCTTGCAAGTATAAAAGGAGGCCCAAGCGCAACGTAGAGGAGGGTTCGGCCAGTTCGGCTCATTCAGGTTCGGCCAGTTCGGCTCATTCAACACCAGGAACACTCTCACGCTCAGTCCGGCAGCGTCTATCGCTCCTGAGCAAGAATCTAATACACACAAACAAGCAGCAGTAGGGTTTTACGCATCCGTGCGGCCCGAAGCTGGGTAAAATCGCCCGCGTGTACCACCTCGATCCGCTCTTTCTGCGCTCTCCGCCCCCCACCGAACCGAAAGGGGCCCTGTCCCCATAGGTGTCGGTGGAATCAGCAATCCCCCCGACACCCTAAAATTTCAATAGGCAAATTGTGTTGCAATATAGGTTCCTATTTAAAGAATACTTCATCTATTTCCCTTCTTTCATTCGTGAACATATCATTTTCATGGTCTAGCAAATAGTGTTCTAAAGGATCACTAGGAGGTACGGCAATAGAAGCAAGACCAATAATTTCATCCTTACTAGGAAATTCTTCCTCACGATGTTGTTTACTAAATTTAGAGAAATTAAACTCATGAATCATATCATCCAAGCCAATAGTAACAACATTCTTTTCGCAATCTATCCTAGCATTAACAGTGTTCAAGAAGGGTCTACCAAATATCATGGGACAAAAGCTATCTTATGGAGAAGTAAGAACAAGAAAATCAGCAGGATATTTAGTTTTCCCACACAAGACTTCAACATCTCTAACAATTCCCATCGCTGAAATAGTATCTCTATTGGCAAGTTTAATTGTGACATCAATATCTTCTAACTCAGCAGGTGCAATTTCATGCTTGATTTCTTTATACAAGTCATAAGGTATAACACTAGCACTAGCACCCATATCACATAAGCCATGATAACAATGATCTCCTATTTTAACAGAAATAACAGGCATGCCTACCACAGGTCTATGTTTATCTTTATCACAAGGCTTAGCAATTCTAGCAGTTTCACCATTGAACTGAATAACATGCCCATCAATATTATCAAATAAGAGATCTTTAACAATAGCAATATTAGGTTCTACTTTAACTTGCTCAGGAGGTGTATAAGTTCTAATATTGCTTTTACGAACAACTGTTGAAGCTTTAGCATGATCCTTTATTCTAACAGGGAAAGGTGGTTTCTCAACATAAGAAGTAGGAACAATGGGATCATTATAAGTGATAGTTTTTTCTTCAACTTTAATAGGTGCAGCTACTTTTACTTCTATGGGAGGATGATATTTAAACCACTTCTCCTTAGGGAGATCAACATAAGTAGCAAAATATTCACAGAAAGAAGCTACTATCTCAGAGTCAAGTCCATATTTAGTGATAAACTTACGGAAAATATCGGTGTCCATAAAAGATTTAACACAATCAAACTTAGGTGTCGTACCTGACTCCTTACCTTCGTCGAGGTCCCAATCTTTAGAGTTGAGTTTAATTCTATCCAATAAATTCCATTTAAATTCAATAGTCTTCATCATAAAAGAGCCAGCACAAGAAGTATCGAGCATGGTGTGATTGTTATCAGAAAGCCGAGCATAAAAACTTTGAATAATTATTTCTCTCGAGAGCTCATGATTGGGGCATGAATATAACATTGATTTAAGCCTCCCCCAAGCTTGAGCGATGCTTTCTCCTTCGCGAGGCCAAAAATTATATATATAATTGCGATCACGATGAACAAGATGCATAGGGTAATACTTTTGATGAAATTCCAATTTCAATCTTTTATAGTTCCATGATCTCATATCATCACATAGCCTATACCATATCAATGCATATCCCTTCAAATATAAAGGGAAGACCTTCTTCTTAGCAACATCATCGGGTATACCTGCAAGCTTAAATAATCCACAAACTTCATCCACATATATTAAGTGCTCATCAGGATGCTTTGTTCCATCTCCTGTTTCCATCTCCTGTAAAAGGGTTAGCTAGCAGTTTTTCCATCATACCCGAAGGAAATTCAAAAGGAGTTTCATTTTCAATAGGTTCAGTAGGTTGAGGAGCAACTCTTTGCTCTACTGGACGGGGTGAAGATACCCCGAACAAGCCCCTCAGAGAATTACTTTCCATAGTAACAAGTGATAGTAAATTTCAGCACACTATATAAATTTTTCCTTACCAAATTCCACCTACCAGAAGCACTACACTGCCCGGAAACGGCGCCAGAAAAGAGTCTTGATGACCCACAAGTATAGGGGATCTATCGTAGTCCTTTCGATAAGTAAGAGTGTCGAACCCAACAAGGAGCAGAAGGAAATGATAAGCGGTTTTCAGCAAGGTGTTCTCTGCAAGTACTGAAATAAGTGGTAACAGATAATTTGCTGACAAGATAAATTGTAATGAGCAACAAGTAACAAAAGTAAATAAGGTTCAGCAAGGTGGCCCAATCCTTTTTGTAGCAAAGGACAAGCCGGAACAAACTCTTATAATAGGAAAAGCGCTCCCAAGGACACATGGGAATATCGTCAAGCTAGTTTTCATTGCGTTCATATGATTCATGTTCGGTACTTTGATAATTTGATATGGGGTGGACCGGTGCTTGGGTGCTATTCTTACTTGAACAAGCATCCCACTTATGATTAACCTCTATTGCAAGCATCCGCAACTACAACAAAAGTATTAAGGTAAACCTAACCATAGCATGAAACATGTGGATCCAAATCAGCCCCTTACGAAGCAACGCATAAACTAGGGTTTAAGCTTCTGTCACTCTAGCAACCCATCATATACTTATTACTTCCCAATGCCTTCCTCTAGTCCCAAATAATGGTGAAGTGTTATGTAGTCGACGTTCACATAACACCACTAGAGGCTAGACAACATACATCTTATCAAAATATCGAACGAATACCAAATTCACATGACTATTAATAGCAAGACTTCTCCCTTGTCCTCAGGAACAAATGTAACTACTCACAAAGCGTATTCATGTTAATATGCATATAGGATCTGAACATATGATCTTCCACCAAATAAACCAACTAGCATCAACTACAAGGAGTAATCAACACTACTATCAACCTACTAGCACCAATCCCGGACTTTGAGACAAGAATTGGATACAAGAGATGAACTAGGGTTCTGAGATGAGATGGTGCTGGTGAAGTGATGTCTACTACGCAACCTTCTCCTTGCAGACGTTATTGGGCCTCCAAGTGCAGAGGTTTGTAGGACAGTAGCAAATTTCCCTCAAGTGGATGACCTAAGGTTTATCAATCCGTGGGAGGCGTAGGATGAAGATGGTATCTCTCAAGCAACCCTGCAACCAAATAACAAAGAGTCTCTTGTGTCCCCAACACACCCAATACAATGGTAAATTGTATAGGTGCACTAGTTCGGCGAAGATATGGTGATACAAGTGCAATATGGATGGTAGATATAGGTTTTTGTAAACTGAAAATATAAAAACAGCAAGGTAGCAAGCGGTAAAAGTGAGCGTAAACAGTATTGCAATGATAGGAAACAAGGCCTAGGGTTCATACTTTCACTAGTGCAAGTTCTCTCAACAATAATAACATAATTGGATCACATAACTATCCCTCAACATGCAACAAAGAGTCACTCCAAAGTCACTAATAGCAAAGAACAAACGAAGAGATTATGGTAGGGTACGAAACCACCTCAAAGTTATTCTTTCCAATCAATCCGTTGGGCTATTCCTATAAGTGCCACAAACAGCCCTAGAGTTCGTACTAGAATAACACCTTAAGACACAAATCAACCAAAACCCTAATGTCACCTAGATACTCTAATGTCACCTCAAGTATCCGTGGGTATGATTATACGATATGCATCACACAATCTCAATTCATCTACTCAAACCAACACATAGAACCTCAAAGAGTGCCCCAAAGTTTCTACCGGAGAATCATGACGAAAACGTGTGCCAACCCCTATGCATAGGTTCATGGGCGGAACCCGCAAGTTGATCACCAAAACATACATCAAGATGAATCACGTGATATCCAATTGCCACCACAGATACGCACGGCAAGACATACATCAAGTGTTCTCAAATCTTTAAAGACTCAATTCGATAAGATTACTTCAAGGGGAAAACTCAATCCATTACAAGAGAGAAGAGGGGGAGAAGAAACATAAGATCCAACTATAATAGCAAAGCTCGCGATACATCAAGATTGTGCCAAATCAAGAACACGAGAGAGAGAGAGAGAGAGAGAGAGAGATCAAAACACATAGCTACTGGTACATACCCTCAGCCCCAAGGGTGGACTACTCCCTCCTCGTCATGGAGAGGACCGGGATGATGAAGATGGCCACCGGTGAGGGTTCCCCCCTCCGGCAGGGTGCCGGAACAGGGTCCCGAGAGGTTTTTGGTGGCTACAGAGGCTTGCGGCGGCGGAACTCCCAATCTAATCTCTCTTCTGGTAGTTTTACGATCCGTAGGCATGTATGGGTGCAAGGGGTACGTCGGTGGAGCTTCGGGGGCCCCACGAGGCAGGGGCACGCCCTAGGGGGGTGGGCGCGCCCCCACCCTCGTGGCCAGCTCCCGTATCTTCTGACGTAGAGTCCAAGTCTATCCGGTGGCTTTCCTTCCAAAAGTAACTTCTCAAGTTGATTTTGTTCCGTTTCGACTCCGTCTGATATTCCTTTTCTTCAAAACGCTGAAATAGGCACAAAACAGCAAATCTGGGCTGGGCCTCCAGTTAATAGGTTAGTCACAAAATAATATAAAAGTGGAAAATAAAGCCCAATATTTCCCAAAACAGTAGATAACATAGCATGGAGCAATCAAAAATTATAGATTCGTTGGAGACGTATCAAGGATCCCCAAGCTTAATTCCTGCTTGTCCTCGAGTAGGTAAATGATAAAAAAGATAATTTTTGATGTGGAATGCAACTTGGCATAATTTAAATGTAATTCTTCTTAATTGTGGTATGAATATTCAGATCTGAAAGGTTCAAGACAAAAGTTCATATTGACATAAAAATAATAATACTTCAAGCATACTAACAAAGCAATTATGTCTTCTCAAAATAACATGGCCAAAGAAAGTTATCCCTACAAAATCTTATAGTCTGGCTATGCTCTATCTTCACCACACAAAGTATTTAAATCATGCATAACCCCGATTACAAGCCAAGCAATTGTTTCATACTTTTCACATTCTCAAAACTTTTTCAATCTTCACGCAATACATGAGCGTGAGCCATGGATATAGCACTATATATGGAATAGAATGGTGGTTGTGGAGAAAAAAAAAGGAGAAGATAGTCTCACATCAACTAGGCGTATCAATGGGCTATGGAGATGCCCATTAATAGATATCAATGTGAGTGAGTAGGGATTGCCATGCAACAGATGCACTAGAGCTATAAGTATATGAAAGCTCAACAAAAGAAACTAAGTGGGTGTGCATCCAACTCGCTTGCTCATGAAGACCTAGGGCAATTTGAGGAAGCCCATCATTGGAATATACAAGCCAAGTTCTATAATGAAAAATTCCCACTAGTATATGAGAGTGACAAAATGAGAGACTCTCTATCATGAAGATCATGGTGCTACTTTGAAGCACAAGTGTGGTAAAAGGATAGTAGCATTGTCCCTTCTCTCTTTTTCTCTCATTTTTTATTTTTTTTATTTGGGCCTTTTCTCTTTTTTTATGGCCTCTTTTTTCTCTTTTTTTTCGTCCGGAGTCTCATCCCGACTTATGGGGAATCATAGTCTCCATCATCCTTTCCTCACTAGGACAATGCTCTAATAATGATGATCATCACACTTTTATTTTTCTTACAACTCATGAATTACAACTCGATACTTAGAACAAAATATGACTCTATATGAATGCCTCCGGCGGTGTACCAGGATGTGCAATGACTCAAGAGTGACATGTATGAAAGAATTATGAACGGTGGCTTTGCCACAAATACAATGTCAACTACATGATCATGCAAAGCAATATGACAATGATGAAGCGTGACATAATAAATGGAACGGTGGAAAGTTGCATGGCAATATATCTCGGAATGGCTATGGAAATGCCATGATAGGTAGGTATGGTGGCTGTTTTGAGGAAGGTATATGGTGGGTGTATGATACCGGCGAAAGGTGCACGGTATTAGAGAGGCTAGCAATGGTGGAAGGATGGGAAAAAGTGTATATAATCCATGGACTCAACATTAGTCATAAAGAACTCATATACTTATTGCAAAAATCTAGAAGTTATCAAAGCAAAGTATTACGCGCATGCTCCTAGGGGGATAGATTGGTAGGAAAAGACCATCGCTCGTCCCCGACCGCCACTCATAAGGAAGACAATCAATAAATAAATCATGCTCCGACTTCATCACATAACGGTTCACCATATGTGCATGCTACGGGAATCACAAACTTTAACACAAGTATTTCTCAAATTCACAACTACTCAACTAGCATGACTCTAATATCACCATCTTCATATCTCAAAAAACAATTATCAAGCATCAAACTTCTCATAGTATTCAACACACTCATAAGAATTCTTACAAATCTTGTATGCTTAGCATATTAGGATTAAGCACATTATCATGCTATTTAAGACTCTCAATATAATATAAGTGAAGCACGAGAGTTCATCTATTTATTCAAAATAAAAATACCACCATGCTCTAAAAGATATAAGGGAAGCACTAGAGCAAACAACAAATTACTCCAAAAGATATAAGTAAAGATCAATGAGTAGTCGAATAATTATGCAACTATGTGAAGACTCTCCCATTTAATAATTTGAGATCTTGGTATTTTATTCAAACAGCAAGCAAGCTAAGGAAAATAAAATGACGCTCCAAGCAAAACACATATCATGTGGTGAATAAAAATATAGCTCCAAGTAAAGTTACCGATGAACAAAGACGAAAGAGGGGATGCCACCCGGGGCATCCCCAAGCTTAGACGCTTTTTTATCCTTAAATATTACCTTGGGGTGCCTTGGGAATCCCCAAGCTTAGGCTCTTGCCACTCCTTATTCCATAGTCCATCGAATCTTTACCCAAACCTTGAAAACTTCACAACACAAAACTTAATTGAAAACTCATAAGCTCCGTTAGCGAAAGAAAACAAAACACCACTTCAAGGTACTGTAATGAACTCATTCTTTATTTATATTGGTGTTAAACCTAATGTATTCCAACTTCTCTATGGTTTATAAACTATTTTACCAGCCATAGAGTCATCAAAATAAGCAAACAACACACGAAAAACAGAATCTGTCAAAAACAGAACAGTCTGTAGTAATATGTAACTAACGCAAACTTCTGGAACTCCAAAAATTGTAAAATAAATTGGTAGACCTGAGTAATTTGTCTAGTAATCATTTGAAAAAAGAATCAACTAAATAGCACTCTCCAGTAAAAAGTTGAAGCTAATCTCGTGAGCGCTAAAGTTTCTGTTTTTTACAGCATGATCATAAAGACTTCACCCAAGTCTTCCCAAAGGTTCTACTTGGCACAAACACTAATTAAAACATAAAACCACATCTTAACAGAAGCTAGATGGATTATTTATTACTAAACAAAACCAAAAAGAAATAAAATAAAATAAAATTAGGTTGCCTCCCAACAAGTGCTATCGTTTAACGCCCCTAGCTAGGCATGAAGATTTCAATGATGCTCACATAAAGATAAGGAATTGAAACATAAAGGGAGCATAATGAAGAATATGACTAGCACATTTAAGTCTAACCCACTTCCTATGCATTGGGATTTTGTGAGCAAACAACTTATGGGAACAATAATCAACTAGCATAGGAAGGCAAAACAAGCATAACTTCAAAACTTTAAGCACATAGAGAGGAAACTTGATATTATTGCAATTCCTACAAGCATATGTTCCTCCCTCATAATAATTTTCAGTAGTATCATGAATGAATTCAACTATATAACCATCACCTAAAGCATTCTTTTCATGATCTACTTGCATAGAAATTTTACTACTCTCCACATAAGCAAAATTCTTCTCATGGATAATAGTGGGAGCAAACTCAACAAAATAGCTATCATATGATTGAAAATTAAGATCAAGATGACAAGTTTCATGGTTATCATTATTCTTTAAAGCATACGTGTCATCACAATAATCATCATAGATAGGAGGCATGCTTTCATCATAGTAATTTTGCTCATCAAAGCTTGGGGGACAAAAAATATCATCTTCATCAAACATAGCTTCCCCAAGCTTGTGGCTTTGCATATCATTAGCATCATGGATATTCAAGGAATTCATACTAACAACATTGCAATCATGCTCATCATTCACATATTTTATGCCAAGCATTCTATGTAATTCTTCTTCTAGTACTTGAGCACAATTTTCCTTCCTGTCATTTTCACGAAAGATATTAAAAAGATGAAGCGTATGAGACAAACTCAATTCCATTTTTTTGATAGTTTTATTTTATAAACTAAACTAGTGCTAAAACAAGAAACAAAAAGATTCAATTGCAAGATCTAAAGATATACCTTCAAGCACTAACCTCCCCAACGGCGCCAGAAAAGAGCTTGATGTCTACTACGCAACCTTCTCCTTGTAGACATTGTTGGGCCTCCAAGTGCAGAGGTTTGTAGGACAGTAGCAAATTTCCATCAAGTGGATGACCTAAGGTTTATCAATCCATGGGAGGCGTAGGATGAAGATGGACTCTCTCAAGCAACCCTACAACCAAATAACAAAGAGTCTCTTGTGTCCCCAACACACCCAATACAATGGTAAATTGTATAGGTGCACTAGTTCGGCGAAGAGATGGTGATACAAGTGCAATATGGATGGTAGATTTAGGTTTTTGTAAACTGAAAATATAAAAACAGCAAGGTAGCAAGTGGTAAAAGTGAGCGTAAACAGTATTGCAATGATAGGAAACAAGGCCTAGGGTTCATACTTTCACTAGTGGAAGTTCTCTCAACAATAATAACATAATTGGATCACATAACTATCCCTCAACATGCAACAAAGAGTCACTCCAAAGTCACTAATAGCGGAGAACAAACGAAGAGATTATGGTAGGGTACGAAACCACCTCAGAGTTATTCTTTCCAATCAATCCGTTGGGCTATTCCTATAAGTGCCACAAACAGCCCTAGAGTTCGTACTAGAATAACACCTTAAGACACAAATCAACCAAAACCCTAATGTCACCTCAAGTATCCGTGGGTGATTATACGATATGCATCACACAATCTCAATTCATCTACTCAAACCAACACATAGAACCTCAAAGAGTGCCCCAAAGTTTATACCGGAGAATCATGACGAAAACGTGTGCCAACCCCTATGCATAGGTTCATGGGCGGAACCCGCAAGTTGATCACCAAAACATACATCAAGATGAATCACGTGATATCCAATTGTCACCACAGATACGCACGGCAAGACATACATCAAGTGTTCTCAAATCTTTAAAGACTCAATCCGATAAGGTTACTTCAAGGGGAAAACTCAATCCATTACAAGAGAGAAGAGGGGGATAAGAAACATAAGATCCAACTATAATAGCAAAGCTCGCGATACATCAAGATTGTGCCAAATCAAGAACACGAGAGGGGGAGATCAAAACACATAGCTACTGGTACATACCCTCAGCCCCGAGGGTGGACTACTCCCTCCTCGTCATGGAGAGCGCCGGGATGATGAAGATGTCCACCGGTGAGGGTTCCCCCTCCGGCAGGGTGCCGGTACAAGGTCCCGAGAGGTTTTTGGTGGCTACAGAGGCTTGCGGCGGTGGAACTCCTGATCTAATCTCTCTTCTGGAAGTTTTACGATACGTAGGTATATATGGGTGCAAGGGGTATGTCGGTGGAGCTTCGGGGGCCCCACGAGGCAGGGGGCGCGCCCTAGGGGGGTGGGCGCGCCCCCCACCCTCGTGGCCAGCTCCCGTATCTTCTGACGTAGAGTCCAAGTCTATCCGGTGGCTTTCCTTCCAAAAATAACTTCTCCAGTTGATTTTGTTCCTTTTCGACTCCGTCTGATATCCCTTTTCTTCAAAACACTGAAATAGGCATAAAACAGCAAATCTGGGCTGGGCCTCCGGTTAATAGGTTAGTCCCAAAAATAATATAAAAGTGGAAAATAAAGCCCAATATTGCCCAAAACAGTAGATAACATAGCATGGAGCAATCAAAAATTATAGATACGTTGGAGACGTATCATGAAGATGTTGATGGAGATTGCCCTCTCCCGATGAGAGGAGCGTTGGTGATGACGATGGTGATGATTACCCCCTCCAGGAGGGAGGTATCCCCGGCAGAACAGCTCTGCCGGAGCTCTAGATTGGTTCCGCCAAGGTTCCGCCTCGTGGCGGCGGAGTCTCGTCCCGAAAAGTTCCCCTTTATTTTTTTCTCATCGAAAGACTTCATATAGCAGAAGATGGACGTAGGAGACCCACCAGGGGGCCCACGAGGTAGGGGGCACGCCCTAGGAGGGGGGCGCGCCCCCCACCCTCGTGAGCAGGGTGTGGGTCCCCTTGACTTCATCTTTGGCGAGAATTTTTCTTTATTTATTTTAAGATATTCCGTGGAGTTTGAGGAGTTTTGGAGTTGCGCAGAATAGGTCTCTAATATTTGCTCCTTTTCCAGCCCAGAATTCCAGTTGCCGGCATTCTCCCTCCTTATGTAAACCTTGTAAAATAAGAGAGAATAGCCATAAGTATTGTGACATAATGTGAAATAAGAGCCCACAATGCAATAAATATCGATATAAAAGCATGATGCAAAATGGACGTATCAAGAGGCGCTGCTCAACTTGTACCGCTCCGCCCGCAAGGGCCACCTCGAGTGCTGGCGGTACCGCATGCGGGTGGCGGAGGCTGCGGCCGCCTACAAAGAGGCTAGCAAAGAGGGCGATGAAGCGGGCGAGGCACTGTTTGGCGAGACCGAGGACGAGGCAGAGGATAATGTCAGCACCGACGAGTCCCCGCTCCACTGGCGTCGACGAGGCCCTGTTCTACCGAGGCCCTGTGGCGCCAACAATGAGGCAGAGGACAATGCCGGCTCCGACGAGTCCCCGCTCCACTGGCGTCGACAAGGCCCTTCTCCGTCGAGGCCCCGCGGCGCCAACAATGAGGCAGAGGACACCGCCGGCTCCGCCGAGGCCCCGCCCCGCCAACAACGAGGCAGAGGACATCGCCGGCTCAGCCGAGGCCCCACCCTACCGGCAACGTGGGGGAGGATTTCCACCGCTTTGCTGAGGCGCCGCCCGCCAGCAACGAGACAGAGGACATCGCCGGCTCCGCCAAGGCTCCGCCCCGCTGCCAACGAGGCCGCGCCACACAGAAAACGAGGAAGAGTAGAACACGGTAGGTCACCGCCGCTCGGGTCCAAGTAAGGCCACCTCTGCTACCCTCTGGTTGAAGCCAAGCTAGGCAGGTTAACCATTGACGGCCGGTTAGCTTCTTGGCGGCAACGTGGAGTCGGAGAGCTGCGCTTGAGAAGGATGCTGCTTCTACTTAACTGCTGGTGCAGTTGGCTGACTAACACGTGGGCCCAACAGGCCACATGTCAGTTATGCAACTGCACATGCAGTTTAGTCACTGAAGCTTCTGTTCGGCTCAGCGGGACACAGGTGGGTAGCTTAGGTTAATTAATTATACCTCCAGCACACCCCTTTTTTGGTGAAGAATGTATGAAATGTAATGAAATCCGGCATGTTTATATGAAATCCAACCGTGTATGAATGAATTTATTTCGATTAGTTCGAATTCCTGTATCACTGGCATTGGATGAACATGCAAAACAATACGTACTAGCATTATTCCCAGGGTGATCACCTCGTTTGCAGCAGTTTCACATGTACTCCCTCCGGTCCTTTCTAGTCTGCATACAAGTTTTGTCTGCAGTCAAAGTATCTCTACTTTGACCAATCTTATACAAAAAGTATGCACTTTCACAATGTGCGAAGTAAAAAGGAACAGAAGGAGTACAAAGAGTTTGAGCAGCTTTTTAGTGTTTCTGTACATTGCCATCAAACACACAGGCCTGGCAATTCATAGAGAACATTCAAAACAATCAATGATTATGCATCTCAGTGACTCACATGTCAGAGGCAATATTTACTTCACAACTAAAGAATAAAGAAAAAATTGATCGACGCTGTTGACAGCAAAGGGCGTCCCATTCAAAAATATCAAAGGAATGTCTTGCTAAAATCAATGAGCAAAATTTGACAAGGTTGTCCCATTCAAAAATATCAAATGCCTACGATTGTGGAATGGGCAGGGTTTGCCATCAGTTCGGACATTGACATGGCACCTCGTGCTAAATAAACCAGCTGTTCTTTTTGTGCAGTTCCACCAAAATCAACCAAATTCGCGCGTAGCTTGTATGATTTCGCCCTTATATGTTGCAACGCCTTGAACTTATCAGCACCTCCTTTCTTGTGGTGGAAATGAATGATTCGATGTATTCATGAAAATTTTGTGCAGTTCCCATTGAAATCAAGCTGAGCACCCCTGTTTGCACAAATACAAAAAAGTGATTAGTATAAAGCAAATTGTACTATGAATTGACAGTTTCAACAGGCACATACATGGTCCATGTAGAGAACACTTTTAGAAAAATGGAAATCACCAGAAATAATCCTAGAAAAACATTGTACTCACGCATCACAGCAAAAAATGGAGATTTTGTCAGTCCTTCTGAGCTGAAGTTAGTTTGGTCTTGTGGGGAGTAATGTAACCATCCTTCAACTGCTCCTTCTGATGATAAGATAGACATGGCTTCTTCATCCTGGCATAATCGGAACTAGTCACTTCACGTACTCCATATTCTTCTTCAGAAGAAGATGATCCTGTTGTGCAAAGACAAGAGGACTACTAAATGCTAGCATCACTGTTTGCTCAATAAAAGGAAAGGAAATATTTAAAACAGCACAGATGAAGCACTTCTCAAGGACAATACCACTTTTTCATGACAGTATCTAAACAGTAGCACAACACCAACAGAGATGACAAAGCTCAATCATATGGATGAAATCAGTGGGCGAGTACCAACCTTTGTCAGGAGGCTTATTGTGTAGAGCATACAGATGAAGCAATTCTCTCGAACCATCTGTTGCTATCTACGGTGGTGGCCATGCTTACTATATAATCCTTGATTAGTTTAATGTTTCCAACATCTTCTTGTGCAGTTCCACTAAAATATATGGTATCTTCAAAGAAGATCCTTGTTTGCACAAGTAGAGATAATTACATATCACATTAAGAGTGGCATCAAATCAGTGGCAAAACAATTGCTCATTCCAGCCATAGCAATAAATTAAGATGCAAAACTATATCATTACTTGTGTCATCACAGTTCCAGTGCTTCATTACAGCACCGGGAGTTGATTTTTGTTTTTCTTCCGCTTGTTCTTCCCCTTCATCACTTGGTTCAATAACAGACAAGCTTCGCCTTCAATGTAAGATTTGGCATGTCAATTAGGGAGCACAAGTATAGTACTAAACTTAATTTTCTGATGAAAGTGGAAAAATACAGGCCAGCAGTTGTGAAATATCCTTATCTTACCTCAATGGGATATTACGGTGCACATACAGATTGTAAGTCTTGTCTCCATTTGTGCAGTTCACTAAAATCAAGCAACATTATTGTATAATTAGCACAACATATGAATGCACACTGCGGAATCATGTGAAAGAAGGCTAGTACTGACCTCTCATGATGCGGAATTCAAACAACTCACAAGAAGAAGATCTGAACCAAATTCACCTTAATGGATAGGAAGTAAGATCTCCTCTTGTGCAGTTCCACTAAGATCAAGCAATCAAGCAACGTTGTCGGTGTGACATTTTGGTTGAACTGCACAAAACACTCTTAAAACAAAAGTGTTTTGTGCAGTGCAACAAAAGGTCACAATGGCAATGAGGTGAAGCAGATAACCCTATTTACATAGAGGTGCAAAGGAAACAATTAGTGGTCAATAACGGTGGATGACACAGAAGCCAACAAAAAGAAGCATCTACCTTATCTAAATGGGAACCAAAAGCAAGACAGTAGCATTTCTCAAACGGTGGCATTGATTAATATTAACATAGAGATTATATTAACAATAAAATTCGTTAAACATGTAATTTGCTTTTAACTGTGGCATTGCATCAATTTTCCAGCAGCATTATTAGAGGGTGTTTGTTTACAGGGACATTTTGGTGTAGGGACTAAAAAAACTCCGTGTCAGTCCCATCTAAACCAAACAGGAGGGACTTTTAGGGACTAAAAGTGGGCATTTGGGACTAAAGAAAGAAGACCCCGAGGGAGTCTTTTTGGGACTTTTTCCAATAATTGCCCCGGCCACGCATCGCACCTTATCTCTGTTAGTTCATTACTAGGGGTAACATGGTCTTTTAGCATGTCATTTAATAACCTCTAGTCCATGTTTAGTCCCTGGAACCCAGCAGGTAGGGACTAGGGAGTTTTTAACCAAACAGGGCCTTAGATTAACAACAGCTACTGAGTTGCACGGGACAGTGGACGCACTAGCACCATGTGCATCTACCGATGTACTGTGGTCATGCACTGTCTGTTGCAACAAAGAACGAACAACCAAGGAGCATAGTTGTGTTGGTCCCAGTTTTGTTATCTTTAGACACCTTTCCCTATGTGAGTGCAGCAAATCTAGTCCTGCTCAAACTCTACAGCCTTGTCCCTTCCTTTCTGAGGGAGTCCTAGATTAGGGGGTGTTCGGATAGCCGGACTATACCTTCAGCCGGACTCCTGGACTATGAAGATACAAGATTGAAGACTTCGTCCCGTGTCTGGATGGGACTTTCCTTGGCGTGGAAGGCAAGCTTGGCGATGCGGATATTCAGATCTCCTACCATTGTAACCGACTTTGTGTAACCCTAACCCTCTCCGGTGTCTATATAAACCGGAGGGTTTTAGTCCGTAGGACAGAATCCCAACATACAACAATCATACCATAGGCTAGCTTCTAGGGTTTAGCCTCCTTGATCTCGTGGTAGATCTACTCTTGTACTACCCATATCATCAATATTAATCAAGTAGGACGTAGGGTTTTACCTCCATCAAGAGGGCCCGAACCTGGGTAAAACATTGTGTCCCTTGTCTCCTGTTACCATCCGCCTAGACGCACAGTTTGGGACCCCCTACCCGAGATCCGCCGGTTTTGACTCCGACATTGGTGCTTTCATTTAGAGTTCCTCTATGTCGTCGCTTTTAGGCCCGATGGCTCCTTTGATCATCAACGACGATGCGGTCCAGGGTGAGACTTTTCTCCCCGGACAGATCTTCATCTTCGGCGGCTTCGCACTACGGGCCAATTTGCTTGGCCGCCTAGAGCAGATCGAAAGCTACGCCCCTGGCCATCAGGTCAGGTTTGGAAGTTTAAACTACACGGCGGACATCCGCAGGGACTTGATCTTCGACGGATTCGAGCCATAGCCAAGCGCGCTGCACTGTCACGATGGGCATGATCTAGCTCTGCCACCAAACAGTGTCCTGGAGGCCGCACGCACACTGGTTCCAACCCTTAGTTCGGAGCCTACTGTGCTGATCGAGGATGAGTGGTTGGGCACCACCTCGGGGGCTGCGATCTCAAAGGCGATCGAGTCGAATACCAGCCCCGCACTCCGCATGGCCCGTGACTCCGAAGAGCCGGATTCCTCTCCGGACTCCGAGCCCTCCGCGCTCCCGCCAATCGAATCCGATTGGGCGCCGATCATGGAGTTCACCGCCGCGGACATCTTTCAGCACTCGCCCTTTGGCAACATCCTGAAGTCACTAAAGTCTCTCTCTTTATCAGGAGAGCCCTGGCCGGACTACGGCCAGCAAGGATGGGATACGGATGATGAAGAAATTCAAAACCCACCCACCACCCATTTGGTAGCCACCGTCGATAATTTAAACGACATGCTCAACTTCGACTCCGAAGATATCGACGGCATGGACGACGATGCAGGAGACGCAGATGAACCAACGCCTATAGGGCATTAGACATCCACCTCATCTCATGATGTGTACATGGTGGATACCCCTAAAGGAAGCGACAACGAGGAACACGGGGATGGAACGAGGGATCGATCTCTCGAAAAACAATCAAAGCGTCGGCGTAAACACCGACCCAAGCCCCGCCTTGATACAGACCCAGCCATAGAGCAGGATGAGCCGGCAGACGACGAGCATGCCTTAGAGCAACCGTCCGAACAGGGCAACCTAGATAAAGAAACCGAACATCCCTCCCCCGGCGAAAATGGCATTCCGTACGACCCTACGCCGGATAAGCCCACGGAGCAGAAGAACATCCACAAGAGGCTCGTTGTAACCGCACGCAGCCTGAAAAAGTAGAAGCGGAAGCTAAAAACTGCGGAAGATGCACTCAGGATCAGATGGAGTAAAGTAATCAATACCACAGACAAATACGGCGACAGTCGCCGCGCTAAAAGCTATCCGAAGTGAAAGCTACTGCCTGAATTCGATGAAGAGGCCTTAGAGCCCTCGCATTCAAAAAGTAAGAAAGCCACATGGTCGGATAAACGACCCCATGGCTAGCATAAAGCGGCAAGCATCGCCGCACTTAAGCCAGCATGCGACCCACTTAAGGATTCGCATCAAAAAGATGGCCCAGCCAGGTCCATCTACGGGCCAAGAAAGCAAGCTCTCGTAAGCAATGCAATAAAGCCATTATCAGAACCCGGCACACCCAAATACAGGGGCGCCGCACACCCCCTATGTTTCACCGATGAGGTCCTGGATTATGAATTTCCAGTGGGATTCAAACTCGTAAACATAGAGGCATATGATGGAACAACAGACCCTGGAGTCTGGATCGAGGATTATATCCTCCACATACATATGGCTAGAGGAGATGACCTCCACGCCATAAAATACTTACCCCTCAAGATTAAAGGGCCAGCCCGGCATTGGATTAAAAGCCTTCCTAAAAACACAATCGGAAGTTGGGAAGAGCTCGAGGACGCTTTCTGAGCAAATTTTCAAGGGACCTATGTCCGCCCTCTAGACGCAGACGATCTCAGTCACATAACTCAACAGCCCGGAGAGTCAGCTCGGCAATTCTGGAATAGATTTCTTACTAAAAAGAATCAGATAGTCGACTGTCCGGACGTCGAAGCCTTAGCAGCTTTCAGGCATAATGTCCGAGACGAATGGCTCGCCCGACACCTCGGCCAAGAAAAGCCAAAAACAATGGCCGCACTAACAAGCCTCATGACCCGCTTTTGCGCAGGAGAGGACAGTTGGTTGGCAAGATGTAGCACCAGCGACCCAAGTACATCCGAAACTTGGGATGGAAACGGAAAACCGCGACACAATAAGGACCATCGCCGGACTAAGGAAAAAAGTCCGAAGAGCACGGCAGTCAACGCGGGATTTAAAAACTCACGGCAGAATCAGAAAAAGCCGCCCCTCCAAGATAACAGAGATGATTTATCCAACCTAAACAAAATCTTGGATAGGATATGTCAAATACACAATACTCCCGGAAAGCCTGCTAACCATACCCACAAAGATTGTTGGGTTTTCAAACAATCCGGCAGACTCAACGCCGAACACAAGGGGCTCGACACGCCAAGCGAAGACGAGGACGAACCCCAAAAGAAGAGCACCAGGAAACAAAAGAATTTCCCACAAGAAGTAAAAACAGTAAACTTACTTCACATAACAAAACGTGCGGCGCCCATAAAGGTACGCACCACACGGCCTATCCCAAAGGGGTCCCACCACTGGTTGTCAAAACCAATCATCTTCGATCATCTGGATTATTCTAGAAGTATCAGGAACGCAGGCTGGACTGCCTTGGTACTCGATCCAATAATTGGCGGACTCCATTTTTCAAATGTCCTTATGGACGACGGCAGTGGACTAAACCTGATATATCAGGACACAATCCGTCACATGGGGATAGACCCAACAAGAATTCGCCACAGCAAAACCTCCTTTCAAGGGGTAACGCCTGGTCCGAACACCCATTGCATGGGTTTTCTCCGGCTCGAAGTTATATTCGGCTCTATCGATAACTTCCGCCGTGAAAAGCTGACTTTGCACATTGCCCCATTCTCAAGTCGCTATCAAGCACTGCTGGGACATGAAGCTTTCGCCCGCTTTAACGCAATACCACATTATGCATCTCTTACGCTTAAGATGCCCGGTCCACGAGGCATCATCTCCTTGAAGGGGAAGCATTGAGTGCGCCTCCCCCGAGCGGAGGATTGTGCGGCCGCTTTAACAGCCCCACAATACAATGGCTTCACCAGCCAGAACATCCGAACAGGTCATTAAGACCACGGACACGGATAGACGAGTCCGGCACAAAAGTATCATTGATAAAGGCTTAGTGGACATATACCCCTGCCCTAGGGGCTCTGCACATATAAAATAAGAGACAATAAAGCTCAATTTTACATATTTTACTTTATATTTTGTTTATTTAATATAACTTTTGTTCGGCATGCCCCTTTTTTCAGCTTAGTCCCTCTCTTTTACAGATGAACATCGTGCTGCGCCCGTCCAGGATACGGCACAACGGAGACACAGGCGCAGACGTGCAGTAGGGACCCGTTCCAAGGATTCTTTTCAGATTAAGACCCTGCGTAAACCTTTTTTACTGTCTCTTGTTGTTACACATCCCCTGGTTCTATAACCAAGGAGGAGGCTGGCGTCTTGGCATGTGGCCACGTCAGAATTCCTGCGCCTACCTGGACACTAGGGGCTTATACCTAAGAGAGTTACCTCGCCCTCTCTCATAAAGACCGAATACCTTCGGGAGTGTTCGGCATCGCGAGTTTGGCCTTATATGCATCAGCTCCGAATCATGATTTTGGTCAAATGTTGGGTTGCCCGGCTCCTGTGTTCGGCCGCCTTACGTTCCGCTCTATTGGCTAAGGCGGCACCAGGAGAACTACTGCGATTGTGCCCCAGTTCGGCCAGGCGAGCACCTCAGTAGAGAAAGCCTAAACCCGACTGTCATGATATAGCATGAGACTGGTCAACCACTCGATGACTCTCCGGAATCTATAGGATTCCTCCGCATTAACGAAGGGCCGTTTTCCGGCCAGGCACATACACACCCCGAATTCGGGCGAGCGCAGTCGCCACCAGGGGCTATCTAAATAGTCCCACTGTCAAGCTCCTATGGCTAAGTGAAAGTGTTAAAGCATTATAGTCCGGTTTCCTAGCTCGCTGCGCTATCACCTCCTTTGAAGGACCAAGACGTTGGATTAAGTGTGAAAATGCACCTTCTGCGAGCACCCCCGCACTATGTGCGTGGGGGCTGAAGCTAACGACTGCCATCTTTCAGATTTTATATATATACCTTAAAACGGCCGCACAGGAGGTGTTCCAAATACTTGAAGGCACAAGTATAAAAGGCCACTACAATTTATCAAAATACTGCTTTATAATTAAATTGCTATTAGAACATACCATCCTTCGAGCACTGCGTCTCTATTACACGAGCGCCTTCAAGGACTTCCTGAAAATAGTGCTCGGAGGGTACTCGGCTTTTGTCCGAATCTTAGGATGCAACAACGATGGTCTCCATCTCCGCCCAATAAGTCTTGACACGGGCAAGAGCCATCCGTGTGACCTCTATGCACGCCGACCTCTTCATTGCATTGATACGTGGCACCGCACCAAGGAATTGCTGCACCAAGCTGAAATAACTCTTCGGCTCCGATCTCCCAGCCCACAAATGACCCATGACGTACTTCATGGTGAGTCCGGACAACCTATCCAGTTCGGCCCATTGAGCCAGACGATCGTCCACCGCCAGTGGACGCTCTGGATTGTGGAACTGCGACCAGAAAAGTTTTTCCACTTCGCGATCTTCTTGATCTCGAAACTGTTCGGTCGCATCAGCAGCACTCACTGCCAAATCCAGATAGGTGTCCTCCACACTCCACATCCGGTCCAACGGAGCAAACCTCGGATCGCAAAACTTCCTCCGCAGCATAAAGGGCTTTCCAGCCGCAGTCTGTCCGGCCTGGCGCAGCTTCTCCTTCGCAGCTCTCATGGCAGAGCAAGCGTCCTTGGCGTCAGCAACGGCCTTCTCTAAGTCCGTCTGTCTCGCCCGGTCTTCTTTCTCAAGAAGCTTGCAACGGTCAACAGTGCTCTTTAACTTCACGGCCATCTCGGCCATCTCCTTCTTGCTTCGGCAGTGAGCAGCCTGTTCGGCTCTCAGCTCTTCAAGGGCCTTCTCGGCAGCCGCATCACTTTTTCTGGCTTGTTCCTTAGCTCGGGCAAGTTCCGCCCGAAGACTCTCCACGGCGGCCGCACCATCTGCGTCAAGCACACACATTGTAAGATATTGGCATAAAGCTCCTCTTACCAGGTGCCGCCCAAGGAATTACATACCTTGAGCCTCATCAAGCCGCTTGTTGATGAGCACGATGTCGGCATCTGCCACGTCAAGTTGCCGCTTTAGTTCGGCAAAATCATCAGTTTGGCTCGATTCCGGACACCTCGCCACCTACATTCAAAGGCAACATTTTAGACCTGGGATTATGATCCTCTGCGCGCTATCACTTCTGACAATGCACAGAGTCTCAGGGGCTACTATCTACACAGGGCGCATCTTATTTATGCGCAACTCACAAAAGTGTACATTATCTAACGTACCTCAAAACCCGTCAGTAAGCTTCTGACGGCCTCGTGCAATCCGCTTTCCGCGGATGAAATCCTTTCAATCACCGTGCCCATCAATACACAGTGCTCCTCTGAGATAGAAGCTTGCCCCAGCAGATTCTTTAGCTCCTCCGGTCGAGCACCAGACGGTGCCGGACTTGTCCTATGGCCTCTTTCGAAGGCCGGACGTGGAGAACCTTGGGGGGCCTCATAGCTATCTTCCGCCCCTGCCGGATTCGAAGAAAACCCTCCGCGACGACACCTCAGGGTCGCCCACGTCGCTAGGTGGTACGGCAAGGGGAGGCATCCCGCTCTCCATCATCTCCGGAAGAAGGTCCCCCAAAGATGAGCTCTGCTGAGAAGGGCTGAGGTCCGAACTACAAGGTAAAATTTCGGTTAATCTTCTCAGGTTTAAAGCAAGGATCTTTCTCTCAAAAATAAAATCTTTCTCTACTTATGGCTCGCTGGAGGGCTGGCCCCCTTGAGGGCATAGATCGGCCGAGGTATCCCCCGGCGTAGGACCCTCTGACGAGGATTTTCCCCTGCTTGGAGGCTATAGCCTCCGGGTTTTCAGAGGCAGTCCTTTTCTTCCCCGGAGGAGAGGAATTTTCGGTTCCTTCCCTCCGAACAGCCTCCTTCGAGGAGGCCGTAGCTTCCTTGTCCCCTCCCTCACTTTCCTTTAAAGGCACAATCTTCAACATCCTAACCAGGACGGAATCCGGCCTGGTCTCAGGGAGGGGAGCCGGACACCTTATCAGCTTTGCTTTCGCTATCCACTCCTGTTTAAAGGGACAACTCTTTTAAGGGGCAAGTTTATGACAAATATATGGATAACGGGTCCGGGCACAAGGATACTTACTTGAGTATCCGGGCGATTGCAGCTCAGACCTGCGTCCTCGGTCAAACCCGGACACATTGCTTGTGATCCGAAGAACAGTTTATACATCTCCGCGGGCATTGCGCCCATAAAGTGCTGGAGAGCTCGTGGTCCCTCCGGATTAAACTCCCATAGACGAAGGGAGCGGCGTTTACCGGGCAGTGTTCGGCGGATCAGCATAACTTGCGTCACTTTGACCAAGCTGAGACCTCTTTCTAAGAGATCCCTGATGCGATCCTGCAACAAAGGCACGTCCAGGGGTGGTCCCCAATCTAGGCCTTTGTTTACCCACGACCCTAGCTGCTCTGGGGGACCCGAGCGAAAGGCAGGCGGCGCCACCCACTTGGTGCCCCTGGGGACGGTGATATAGAACCACTCTCGTTGCCATAAGTCGAGCTCCTCTTGAAAAAGGCCCTTGGCCATGGAGCACCAGCACTCTTGCTAATAACAGCGCCTCCGCACTCTGCGTGCCGTCTCTCGATCATCTTAGGCTCTACCTTAAAGGTCTTGAGCCATAATCCAAAGTGAGGGGTAACACGGAGGAACGCTTCACACACGACGATGAATGAGGAAATATGGAGGACGGACTCCGGAGCTAAATTGTGGAATTCCAGCCCATAATAGAACATCAGCCCCCTCACGAAGGGATCCATTGGGAAGCCTAACCCCCGAAGGAAGTGAGATACGAACACCACGCTCTCACCAGGCTGGGGACTGGCAACGGCCTGCCCTTGAGCAGGCAACCTGTGTGAAATTTCTCCGGTCAAGAAATTGGTCTCTCTCAACTTTAGCACGTCCTCCTCCATGACGGAGGAGGGCATCCATCGGCCTTGAGGGTCGGAACCGGACATTGTCAAAGATCCGAAGCGCCTGGAATCTGGAGCCTAGGGTGTTGGAACTCGAGGCGAGAGGCGAACTCATTTGAGATCGAAAAGGAGTAAGGCCTTGGTCTCTTTATAAGAGGCTGAATACCAAGAGCCCTCCCCGTGACCGTTCGGGACTCGCCTTTAATCGAGAAAACATGCTAACGGGCACGATTGGGTTACCCACGTCCGTATTGATGAGAATCCCATAAATAAAGGGGACACGATCTCTGCTTTGACAAGACGTGCCAAGGAAACCGCCTCGCAAAATGA
Source organism: Triticum dicoccoides (assembly GCF_002162155.2). Classification (NCBI taxonomy): domain Eukaryota; kingdom Viridiplantae; phylum Streptophyta; class Magnoliopsida; order Poales; family Poaceae; genus Triticum; species Triticum dicoccoides. The sequence goes on along the minus strand of NC_041384.1, from coordinate 494,021,519 downwards.
GCTGAGGTGGAGAAGTGAAAATGACTCGAATAAAGGCTTGGCCGTAGTGTGATGTCACGCTACGGAATACGTCAGCAGATTAGATTTGTGTTAATATTATTCTCTCTATGGCAATATGTGGAAACTTATTTTGCAGAGCCGGACACTACTCTTAGTGTTTACAATCTTTTATGAAGAACTTGGAGGAGGAACCCGCCTAGCAATGCCGAAGACAATATGCGCGCCGGACTCGTCGTCATTGAAGCATGGTTCAGGGGCTACTGAGGGAGTCCTGGATTAGGGGGTGTTCGGATAGCCGGACTATACCTTCAGTCGGACTCCTGGACTATGAAGATACAAGATTGAAGACTTCGTCCCGTGTCCGGATGGGACTTTCCTTGGCGTGGAAGGCAAGCTTAGCGATGCGGATATTCAGATCTCCTACTATTGTAACCAACTTTGTGTAACCCTAACCCTCTCCGGTGTCTATATAAACCGGAGGGTTTTAGTCCGTAGGACAGAATCCCAACATACAACAATCATACCATAGGCTAGCTTCTAGGGTTTAGCCTCCTTGATCTCGTGGTAGATCTACTCTTGTACTACCCATATCATCAATATTAATCAAGCAGGACGTAGGGTTTTACCTCCATCAAGAGGGCCCGAACCTGGGTAAAACATTGTGTCCCTTGTCTCCTGTTACCATCCGCCTAGACGCACAGTTCGGGACCCCCTACCCGAGATCCGCCGGTTTTGACACCGACACTTTCCTTTTTGAACTAGTACTTTCGCCCCTTCCTTTCCTCTTTGAACCACGTCCTAGATTTATGCGATACAACTTTCCCCACTACTTTCCCCCGTTCCTTTCCTCTTTGAACCACATCCTAGATTAATGCTATACAACTTTCCCCCTTCATTTCCTCTTTGAACCACGTCATAGATTCATGCTATATACAACTTTTCCCACTACTTTCCCCCACTCCTTTCCTCTTTGAACCACGTCCTAGATTCATGGTAGACATGCAGCTAGAGCAATGCATGTGGAGTAAGTAAATTATACCTTAAGGTTCTTGGGGCGTGGTTCGGTGGGCGGCGGGACGGCGGCGAAGAAGAAGGGGTCAGATGCCATCCCGCGCCGCCGCTGGGTGGAAAGTGAGCAGCTGCGCCGGTAGTCCCTCGCCGACAGCGACAACGTTAAGCCTCCTTCCCTTCCCGGCGGACAGATCCTGCCAGCTCTTTGAGCAGCAGTGAGGGGAGAGAGAGGCCGACGAAGTCTTGTTTAGATCTGAAGAGGGCGAGAGAGTGTGAAGAGAGCAACTACAAGCGCTGAGGCTCCAGCGGGAGAGGGCGAGAGAGTGTGAAGAGGGCAACTACAAGTGTTGAGGCTCCAGCGTGTATATATATACTAGACAGAGAGTGTGAAGCGTGCAAACCCTAGAAAACATTTTGACCAGTCAAAGAATCCTCCTGGCACAAATTATGTGCAAGTGTAGTTATCGAACCCGAGACCTCAAGTTTGATGAGCGAACAGGCAAACCAGCTACACAACCCTCCCGTTATGTTCAACGAGAGGGAAATAACCTTTTATACATTCCTGCATTCGTGTGACAAGCATGCCGTGTTTTTGTGTGTGCGTGTGGGAGTCATTGGGATTTCAATCATAATCGTGTCATGTGGCTTTGGTGGTAAGACTATCCACAGTGGTGCAGAAATAATGCAGCCTTAGTCACCTTACCTCTCTCCACGTAGTACGTTGGGTCCCACCAGTCAGAGGGTGAACCAAACAAATTAATAAGAAAAATTAAAAGCGCCAGCGGTGTATCTTACCTCACACATCTCGCTACTGCTCGGGAACACTTTCCAATTGATCCCTCTGTTCGCTCACGTACTATTTTAAGTGAATCCTTATTATAACATGCACACAAATTTTGGGCACTTGTATTCGACTTAAGTTAGTGTGCCACCGTATCTCGTATACTTACTACTCCCTCTGTCTAGGTGTAATAAGTCACGTTAGAAGGTGCAACGGGACCAAGGTGCGTGCGTGTGCGTGTGTGTGTGTGTGTTTAACAGCATGTGTGTGTTAGAGAGAGCGACAGATCGACCTACTCCTACAGAGAGATGTTGTGTAGTGTACGATTTTAGGCGCGAGAGTTGGTGCATCCTCTCGTTTCCGGGCGTGTCCGGTAAGGGCATGGGGACAGCTGCCACGCCCGCTCCTGACCAGCCTGGCCCACCCAAAGCCCCTCCATCGCCCACGCGCGTTTCCCGCCTGAAACGGTCAGCGCCGCTCCAAAGAATTGGTGCCGCATTCATGCCCGGGCAGAGCGGACGCGACCTCTCACTGGCGCAAGAGTGATGGTTGCTTCGTCCGTCCAACTTACTGCTGGGTCTATGTGATTTGACGGCTCATTGGTCTTTATTACTGAGGTGGTAGGACTGCTGGATGTCCCACGCTTTCGGCGAAAGGAGGTTGGAGTATACTACTACTAGATTACAATTTTCTCCATTCTTACAGCGGAGGCGTGAAAGAGCGGTGAAAACACGCAGGCTCAGTGACTACATGGCCCACCTCACACTATCACCGTGCAACACCTAACTCTTTACATAGTACTGCCTCCGTTCCTAAATATTACTAGATGAGTCCCCGCGCGTTGGCGAGGAACAGTGGTATATCTCTCTGTGCAAAATTATCGATTTCATAGAACTAAACAAAAACTCTATAACCGCATGACAAATGTGGTAGCCAAACTAAATAAACTCCCATCATCATTTAGATCATCCCACGTAAGGAAAAAAGATCAGCCAACTCCTACTGCATAATGGGATTATATTTTCTTTTTGACATGTTAATGGGACTTAAAAGCTCACTTACATGCATGCTACCGGTGCATGCTTGCATGCAGACATGTTGATGTGATTTAAAACCCACTCACATGCATGTGCCACGGTATTTATGCATGCTTGCATGTGGCTTAGTGCAGAGACTCTCAACGTCTAGATCAGACGGCTATTATGGACTGATTTACTTCATCTAACGGCTACAATAATTTTGATGACGTGGCTCAAGGAGAGGATAGAGAATTCCTAGTAGTGGGGGCTAGCTATTACTAGTAGATAAGTCTTTGTAGAGATTCCACTACATACGGAACAAAATGAATGAATCTACACTTAAAATGCATCTATATACATCTGCATGTGGTTCATGGTGAAATCTCTACAAAGACTTATATTTAGGAATGGAGGAAGTACTAGTATAGTACGTACTGTAATTTATCAGCGAGATAAATTTGTACAATGCTATGAAGCTTCCAGCTTCTGTTACATGTATCTTGCGTCCAAGGTTGCCTGTTGCAACATTTCATCAAATACAAAGGAGACTAACATGCATGCTATTGCATCTCAATGATTGGCAGATCATAGCAAATATGTACTCCCTCCATTCCAAAATAAGTGTCTCAACTTTGTGCAAACTTTAGTACAAAGTTGTACTACTACTAAAGTTGACATTTTTTGGAACAGAGGTAGCTAAAGAAAAAACGATCCATGCAGTCCCTAGCCCTTGAACCATGAACCCTGACCATGCTTCAATTTGCTGGCAACGTTTGAGCTTCCTAATAAATGAAGTTTGCAACCTTTTGACCATCGGATGTAAAGGGAGTTGTACCAGAGGGACATAGCTCAACCTTGAGGAGGGCGGCGGGAGGCGGCAACTGCCCACGTCGCGGCAGTGAGCAAGGGACGAAGGCAACCTCACCAGCTTTGTGAGAGAGAACGGCGGGGACCCCTGATCGGGACGTGCCGACAGTGGGTTTTCGCCGTCGACGACGGCCACCGCATCTACACTAAGCATCCACCCCTTCCCCAAGCGGACGTGATCCGCCGGGATGTTAGAGATGTGGCCACAGTCGTTTTGTGTGAGAGAGTTTGAAGAGAGCAACCCCAGCAAGCAACCGTGTAGGCTGGCCCGTCCTGACTATGTATATAGTGGAGCGGTTTCCTTTTCTCTCCATATGAACCTATCATATTGCGTACGTGCCACTGAAGAAAAAAAACTTTATTTATAAATGACGCGGCACCTACTACTCGTTCTCCTATAACCTTGCGCTTGGCATCTCCAAAATATTAACCTTGCGATTGGCTCTTCGCCTCTTCAAGAAGTCGAGCCATAATGGTAGTGCAGTATATATCGTTCTGGCTATATGAGACCGAATGAATTGCTGCACGTCCACCACATGGGCGAGGGTCGAGGGGCGAGGGAGAGTGCTACATACGGAGAAAAATGAGTGAATACACTCTAAAATACGTCTATATACATCAGTGTTTGGAGTATGTACTAGTAGTTCATATTGAAATCTACTAAAGGACATATATATTCCAAACAATATGATATAATCTCTATAACCAAGGTAGTAGGGACGAGGAGTAAACGGAGGGAGTAGTAAATTTTTCTCCTCGTCCTACGAGCCACCGCGCGCATGGGCGAGGGAGCGGGCGTAAGGCGTAGTAAGCAAGCTTCACCTCATCCTGCAAGCCACCCCGCCCATGGGCGGGGGAGATGGCGTACTAAGAAAGCTTCTCCTCGTTCTGTGAGTTGACAGGACACATCAAAAGTACACTAGTGTAGAGCCTTGCCTCTAAGGTAGGCCCCACATGCTTTGCCTCTTTTTTAACATAACACGTCAAGTCGCAATTTGTTTGTTCACCCGTGGTAGACAATCCTCCCTCCACCAAGTGGATAACCAGTACACGTGCCAAATTACCACGTGGGCTGCCTTTTTCGTACAGAAATGAGCTCCACCGTGTACCCGCGCGGGTGTGGTTAGGAAAGAGACGGGAGTATGTGCGCCGTGCATGCACCTCTTCTCTTCGTGCACTCCCCCCACCTACGTGGGTGTGTGTGAGAGATACAAACCGCGTTCGTGAGTGTTTTTTGTTTGGGGTCAGGGTGGGGTGGGGGGTTGATTTCGTGAATTATTTGTGGGAATATGTGTCGATGACATCTCAAACAAAATTTTGCATGCAATGTGTGTGAAATGGAGGCCTATCCATATCATACATAGAGGGTTGGGCAATCCACGAGAAGAGAGGGAGGGGTCATAGCTATCGATAGAGTCGAAGAGAGGATCAAGTGGGTGGGTGCAAGATCGATGAAGAGAGCCATCGAAATTGTGTGCGTGTACAAGTCAAAGATATAGGGCGACTGGCCTACCGGAACGTTAGAGGGCACATGTCAAGTTTGTGTGTGACAGGGAGACATGACTAGAGCGCTCGATGTATCGGTGTGTGTGGGGGGGAGGGGGTGGGGGAGGGGTAGGCAGAGGCCTAACTATAGAGGTAGAACGACTCGTATATGTGTTGAGAAGGAGAGACCCAGCTATGTCTTGAGGGAGATCGGTCGACATCCATACATAACTGAAGGACGGGAAATATGATGGGACAGAGAGAGAGAGAGAGAGGAGAGAGAGAGGGAGGGAGAGGGAGGGAGAGGGGTAGAGTGTTGGATGGGTGATGGAGTTGCTTCTCGAAGATGGTGGGAGAGGCCTACTAGACAAAGTGAGGGTGGAACTGCAATGTTATCAATAAGAATGGGGATGTGTTTCTGTGTGTGCCTGTGCGTGATAGATCTGTCGGGACGCATCCATGGATGATGAAGGGGAACCATGTGTTTGGTAAGCAAACCTAACTAGATCGGTAGATCAATTGTTGTTTGTCGGAAGAAGGGAGAGACACAACTAATGAGGTAGATCGATTGACGTGTGGGTAAAAACGAGTTATAAGGACCTAGCTAGCTATATGTATAGCGAGAGATCGGTCGGTGTACGTCCATTTGTTAGAGGCAAATAAGGCCCAGTGAGATGGATAGACAGAGAGAATGGAGCTAGGAGGTGGTGCGAGAGGCCCAACTACTAGCTAGATAGGGGGAGGAGTGTGCGGTTGTGAGATCGACGAAAAGAGGGGTGAGAGTTTACACGTGTGTCTGGCCGTATGAGAGACACGAGGCAAGGACACATAAAGGAGGAGATTGAAGGTGTGTGTATGTTGTAGGCAGGCATCACTGGAGAGGTTTATCGATCGGTGTGTGTCGGAAAGGAGTTGTGGAGACTCTGGGAGAACGACCTAAAGAAAAAAATGAATGTGCCCGGTGGATAGAATGCCGAGGGAGGGGGAGGGCGTTTGCAACTCACAGCTAAATGCCGAACAATCTAAACCATACTATACATCAAACAATCTCACATTTTATTTGAATTTGTGATAATGTGTGGCATTTGCAGCTTACAACTAAATATTGAACAATCTAAACAATACTATATATCGAACATTCTCACATTTTATTTGAATTTGTGGTGTTTGCAACTCACATCTAAATACTTGTAGGCGTAGGGGGCAGGGCACCATACATAATGTGATAAACACATTATACATATGAGACATGGTTTAGATTATGAATATCTAGCTAGAGCTAGAAATGTAATGTGATTTGAAATCAAAATAAAGTGGATTCAAAAAATCTAGTTCGAGTTCATATAGTACACATAGTTCATATGTAACTCGAGACTAATCATGTGGTGTGTTGTGAAGATAATACACAAATGATGGTTTAACTTGACAATAATGATGATTGTAGATCTTATTAAAACAGAGAAATGAATTCAAATGCTTTGACTTCACAACAATCATTACTGTAGATCTTATTCAAATAGAGAAAAGAATTCAAATTTAGTTCATATTGAAGCGGTAGTATATACGTTTGGAATGCACTAAAACGTTCATTTGAGTAGTAAGTTGCATGCATTATACACGTAGCGAAATATTTTAATTGAACATAACATGAATTCAAAGTTTTGAATGACATTTGTAGTGCGCATTTATTTGGTACAGTACACGTTAGGCTTGTCCGGAAATTTCAACCCGCGCCTTGTTAGCCCGAAATATTTAAGATATATCTTTGTCTCGTTATGCTCCGACAACTCCCTCAATCTCAACCCGCGCCTTGCTATTCCGAAATTACAACGCGTGCGAAAACTCCCACCTCCTGTGAAATCCCGACACGCGAAATGCCCGTGGTACCCCTGAACCGAAAGAACCACCTCAAATCGGTGGGGGTACTTTCGTAGCTTACCCCACATTTCGGACAAGCGCATCTCTAAGCCATGGTTCCCCACTACCATCCCATCCGCCCACCCATTCTTACACCAAGGCCGCGAAAACCCGCGACGAAACCCCACACCCTACTCCGTCCGCCACCCAGCCGGAGCCTATTCCCCGACGACGTCGTCCACAGCAACACCTCAACGTCCCATATCCACCGTACCAGATGAGGATCCGTCGTCGATCTCATCGTCCCCCCGGTTCAGCCACCCCGTCCTCCACCTCCAAGGAGCTGATTCGATGTTCCCCTCGTCTTTCGCGCCACCTCCATTCCCACACCGCCGTCTTCACCTGCACCACTAGAAGAGCATCATCATCACCGTTTCCTCGGATGAAGCTGTGGCCTATGAAGGAAATATGCCCTAGAGGCAATAATAAAGTTATTATTTATTTCCTTATATCATGATAAATGTTTATTATTCATGCTAGAATTGTATTAACCGGAAACATAATACATGTGTGAATACATAGACAAACAGAGTGTCACTAGTATGCCTCTACTTGACTAGCTCGTTAATCAAAGATGGTTATGTTTCCTAACCATCGAAAAAGATTTGTTATTTGATTAACGGGATCACATCATTAGGAGAATGATGTGATTGACATGACCCATTCCATTAGCTTAGCACCCGATCGTTTAGTATGTTGCTATTGCTTTCTTCATGACTTATACATGTTCCTATGACTATGAGATTATGCAACTCCCGTTTGCCGGAGGAACACTTTGTGTGCTACCAAACGTCACAACGTAACTGGGTGATTATAAAGGAGCTCTACAGGTGTCTCCAAAGGTACATGTTGGGTTGGCGTATTTCGAGATTAGGATTTGTCACTCCGATTGTCGGAGAGGTATCTCTGGGCCCTCTCGGTAATGCACATCACATAAGCCTTGCAAGCATTGCAACTAATGAGTTAGTTGTGAGATGATGTATTACAAAACGAGTAAAGAGACTTGCCGGTAATAAGATTGAACTAGGTATTAAGATACCGACGATCGAATCTCGAGCAAGTAACATACCGATGACAAAGGGAACAACGTATGTTGTTATGCGGTCTGACCGATAAAGATCTTTGTAGAATATGTAGGAGCCAATATGAGCATCCAGGTTCCGCTATTGGTTATTGACCGGAGACGTGTCTCGGTCATGTCTACATTGTTCTCGAACCCGTAGGGTCCGCACGCTTAAGGTTTCGATGACAGTTATATTATGAGTTTATGAGTTTTGATGTACCGAAGTTAGTTCGGAGTCCCGGATATGATCACGGACATAACGAGGAGTCTCGAAATGGTCGAGACATAAAGATTGATATATTGGACGGCTATATTTGGACACCGGAAGTGTACCGGGGAAGTTTCGGATAAAACCGGAGCACCGGGGGGTTACGGGAACCCCCCGGGGGGGTTAATGGGCCTCATGGGCCTAAAGTGGAGAAGAGGAGGGGCTTCCAGGGCAGGCCGCGCGCCCCCTCTCCCCCTAGTCCGAATTGGACAAGGAGGGAGGGGCGGCGCCCCCCTCTCCTCTCTCCCTTCCTTCCCCCTCTCCTACTTGGACAAGGAAAGGGAGGGGAGTCCTACTCCCGGTATGAGTAGGACTCCTCCTGCGTGCCTCCTACTAGGGCCGGCCGCACCCCCCTTGGATCCTTTATATACGGAGGCAAGAGGCACCCCATAGACACAAGTTGATCCACGTGATCATATTCTTAGCCGTGTGCGGTGCCCCCTTCCACCATAATCCTCGATAATATTGTAGCGGTGCTTAGGCGAAGCCCTGCGACGATAGTACATCAAGATCGTCACCACGCCGTCGTGCTGACGGAACTCTTCCCCGACACTTTGCTGGATCGGAGTCCGGGGATCGTCATCGAGCTAAACGTGTGCTAAAACTCGGAGGTGTCGTAGTTTCGGTGCTTGATCGGTCGGGCCGTGAAGACGTACGACTACATCAACCACGTTGTGCTAACGCTTCCGTTGTCGATCTACAGGGGTACGTAGATCACACTCTCCCCTCTCATTGCTATGCATCACCATGATCTTGCGTGTGCGTAGGAAATTTTTTGAAATTACTACGAAACCCAACAGTGGTATCCGAGCCAGGTTTTATATGTTGATGTTATACGCACGAGTAGAACACAAGTGAGTTGTGGGCGATATAAGTCATACTGCTTATCAGCATGTCATACTTTGGTTCGGCGGTATTGTTGGACGAAGAGGCCCGGACCGACATTACGCGTACGCTTACGCGAGACCGGTTCTCCCGACGTGCTTTGCACATAGGTGGCTTGCGGGTGACAGTTTCTCCAACTTTAGTTGAACCGAGTGTGGCTACGCCCGGTCCTTGCGAAGGTTAAAACAGCACCAACTTGACAAACTATCGTTGTGGTTTTGATGCGTAGGTAAGATTGGTTCTTGCTTAAGCCCGTAGCAGCCACGTAAAACTTGCAACAACAAAGTAGAGGACGTCTAACTTGTTTTTGCAGGGCATGTTGTGATGTGATGTGGTCAAGACATGATGCTAAATTTTATTGTATGAGATGATCATGTTTTGTAACCGAGTTATCGGCAACTGGCAGGAGCCATATGGTTGTCGCTTTATTGTATGCAATGCAATCGCGCTGTAATGCTTTACTTTATCACTAAGCGGTAGCGATAGTCGTGGAAGCATAAGATTGGCGAGATAACAACGATGCTACGATGGAGATCAAGGTGTCGTGCCGGTGACGATGGTGATCATGACGGTGCTTCGGAGATGGAGATCACAAGCACAAGATGATGATGGCCATATCATATCACTTATATTGATTGCATGTGATGTTTATCTTTTATGCATCTTATCTTGCTTTGATTGACGGTAGCATTATAAGATGATCTCTCACTAATTATCAAGAAGTGTTCTCCCTGAGTATGCACCATTGCGAAAGTTCTTCGTGCTGAGACACCACGTGATGATCGGGTGTGATAGGCTCTACGTTCAAATACAACGGGTGCAAAACAGTTGCACACGCGGAATACTCAGGTTATACTTGACGAGCCAAGCATATAAAGATATGGCCTCGGAACACGGAGACCGAAAGGTCGAGCGTGAATCATATAGTAGATATGATCAACATAGCGATGTTCACCAATGAAACTACTCCATCTCACGTGATGATCGGACATGGTTTAGTTGATTTGGATCACGTAATCACTTAGAGGATTAGAGGGATGTCTATCTAAGTGGGAGTTCTTAAGTAATATGATTAAATTGAACTTAAATTTATCATGAACTTAGTCCTGGTAGTATTTTGCAAATTATGTTATAGATCAATAGCTCGCGTTGTTGCTTCGCTTTGTTTATTTTGATATGTTCCTAGAGAAAATTGTGTTGAAAGATGTTAGTAGCAATGATGCGGATTGGATCCGTGATCTGAGGTTTATCCTCATTGCTGCACAGATGAATTATGTCCTTAATGCATCGCTAGGTGACAGACCTATTGCAGGAGCAGATGCAGACGTTATGAACGTTTGGCTAGCTCAATATGATGACTACTTGATAGTTTAGTGCACCATACTTAAATGGCTTAGAATCAGGACTTCAAAGACGTTTTGAACGTCATGGACCATATGAGATGTTCCAGGAGTTGAAGTTAATATTTCAAGCAAATACCCGAGTTGAGAGATATGAAGTCTCCAACAAGTTCTATAGCTAAAAGATGGAGGAGAATCGCTCAACTAGTGAGCATGTGCTCAGATTGTCTGGGTACTACAATCGCTTGAATCAAGTGGGAGTTAATCTTCCATATAAGATAGTGATTGACAGAATTCTCTAGTCACCATCACCAAGTTAGTAGAACTTCGTGATGAACTATAATATGCAAGGGATAACGGAAACAACTCCCAAGCTCTTCGTGATGCTGAAATCAACGAAGGTAGAAATCAAGAAAAACATCAAGTGTTGATGGTTGACAAGACCACTAGTTTCAATAAAAGGGCAAAGGGAAGAAGGGGAACTTCAAGAAGAACGGCAAGCAAGTTGCTGCTCAAGTGAAGAAGCCCAAGTCTGATCCTAAGCCTGAGACTAAGTGCTTCTACTGCAAAGGGACTGGTCACTGGAAGCAGAACTACCCCAAGTGATTGGCGGATAAGAAGGATGGCAAAGTGAACATAAGTATATTTGATATACATGTTATTGATGTGTACTTTACTAGTGTTTATAGAAACCCCTCAGTAATAGATACTAGTTCAGTTGCTAAGATTAGTAACTCGAAACGGGAGTTGCAGAATAAACAGAGACTAGTTAAGGGTGAAGTGACGATGTGTGTTGGAAGTGGTTCCAAGATTGATATGATCATCATCGCACACTCCCTATACTTTTGGGATTAGTGTTGAACCTAAATAAGTGTTATTTGGTGTTTGCGTTGAGCATGAATATGATTTGATCATGTTTATTGTAATACGGTTATTCATTTAAGTAAGAGAATACATTGTTGTTCTGTTTACATGAATAAAACCTTATATGGTTACACACCCAATGAAAATAGATCGTTGGATCTCGATCGTAGTAATACACATAATCATAATATTGAAACCAAAAGATGCAAAGTTAATAATGATAGTGCAACTTATTTGTGGCACTGCTGTTTAGGTCATATTAGTGTAAAGCGCATGAAGAAACTCCATGCTGATGGGCTTTTGGAATCACTTGATTATGAATCAGTTGATGCTTGCGAACCATGCCTCATGGGCAAGATGACTAAGACTCCATTGTTCAGAAAAATGGAGCGAGCAACAAATTTGCTGGAAATCATACATACTGATGTATGTGGTCCGATGAATATTGAGACTCGCGACAGGTATCATTATTTTCTGATCTTCACAGATGATTTGAGCAGATATGAGTATATCTACTTGATGAAACATAAGTCTGAAACATTTGAAAAGTTCAAAGAATTTCAGAGTGAAGTGGAAAATCATCGTAACAAGAAAATAAAGTTTCTACGATCTGATCATGGAGAAGAGTATTTGAGTTATGAGTTTGGTCTTCAGTTAAAACAATGTGAAATAGTTTCACTACTCACACCACCTAGAACACCACAGCATAATGGTGTGTCCGAATGTCATAACCGTACTTTATTAGATATGGTGCGACCTATGATGTCTCTTACCGATCTACCACTATTGTTTTGGGGTTATGCATTAAAGACAACTGCATTCACGTTTAAAAGGGCACCATCTAAGTCCGTTGAGATGACACAATCTGAACTGTGGTTTGGCAAGAAACCAAAGTTGTCGTTTCTTAAAGTTTGGGATTGTGATGCTTATATGAAAAGTTTCATCCTGATAAGCTCAAACCCAAATCGGAGAAATATGTCTTCATGGGATACCCAAAGGAGACTATTGGGTACACCTTCTATCATAGATCCGAAGGTAAGACATTCGTTGCTAAGAATGGATCCTTTCCAGAGAAGGAGTTTCTCTCGAAAGAAGTGAGTGGGAGGAAAGTAGAAGTTGATAAGGTAATTGTACCTTCTCCCTTATTGGAAAGTAGTTCATCACAGAAATCTGTTCCTGTGACTACTACACCAATTAGTGAGGAAGCTAATGATGATGATCATGTAACTTCAGATCAAGTTACTACCGAATCTCGTAGGTAAACCAGAGTGAGATCCGCACCAGAGTGGTATGGTAATCCTATTTTGGAGGTTATGCTACTTGACCATGACGAACCTACGAACTATGAAGAAGCGATGGTGAGCCCAAATTCCGCAAAATGGCTTGAGGCCATGAAATCTGAGATGGGATCCATGTATGAGAACAAAGTATGGACTTTGGTTGACTTGCCCGATGATCGGCAAGCAATTGAGAATAAATGGATCTTCAAGAGGAAGACGGACGCTGATAGTAGTGTTACTATCTACAAAGCTTGAATTGTCGCAAAAGGTTTTCGACAAAGTTCAAGGTGTTGACTACGATGAGATTTTCTCACTCGTATCGATGCTTAAAAGTCTGTCCAAATCATTTTAGCAATTGCCGCATTTTATGAAATCTGGCAAATGGATAACAAAACTGCAATCCTTAATGGATTTCTTAAAGAAAGAATTGTATATGATGCAACCAGAAGGTTTTGTCAATCCTAAAGGTGCTAACAAAATAAGCAAGCTCCAACGATCCATCTATGGACTGGTGCAAGCATCTCGGAGTTGGAATAAACGGTTTGATAGTATGATCAAAGCATATAGATTTATACAGACTTGCGGTGAAGCCTGTATTTACAAGAAAGTGAGTGGGAGCACTACAACATTTCTGATAAGTATATGTGAATGACATATTGTTGATCGGAAATAATGTAGAATTATTCTGCAAAGCATAAAGGAGTGTTTGAAAGGAATTTTCCAAATAAAGACCTCGGTGAAGCTGCTGACATATTGAACATCAAGATCTATAGAGATAGATCAAGACGCTTGATAAGTTTTTTTCAATGAGTACATACCTTGACAAGATTTAGAAGTAGTTCAAAATAGAACAGTCAAAGAAAGAGTTCTTGTCTGTGTTACAAGGTGTGAAATTGAGTAAGACTCAAAACCCGACCACGACAAAAGATAGAAAGAGAATGAAAGTCATTCCCTATGCCTCAGCCATAGGTCTATAAAGTATGCCATGCTATGTACCAAATCTATTGTATACCCTACAATGATTTTGGCAAGGTAGTACAATAGTGATCTAGGAGTAGATCACTGGACAGCGGTCAATATTATCCTTAGTGGAATAAGGATATGTTTCTCGATTATGGAGGTGACAAAAAGGTTCGTCGTAAAGGGTTACGTCGATGCAAGTTTTGACACTAATCCAGATGACTCTAAGTCTCAATCTGGATACATATTGAAAGTGGGAGCAATTAGCTAGAGTAGCTCTGTGCAGAGCATTGTTGACATAGAAATTTGCAAAATACATACGGATCTGAATGTGGCAGACCCGTTGACTAAACTTCTCTCACAAGCAAAACATGATCACACGTTAGTACTCTTTGGGTGTTAATCGCATAGCGATGTGAACTAGATTACTGAATCTAGTAAACCCTTAGGGTGTTGGTCACATGAAGATGTGAACTAATCACATAAAGATGTGACCTATTAGTGTTAAATCACATGGTGATGTGAACTAGATTATTGACTCTAGTGCAAGTGGGAGACTGAAGGAAATATGCCCTAGAGGCAATAATAAAGTTATTATTTATTTCCTTATATCATGATAAATGTTTATTATTCATGCTAGAATTGTATTAACCGGAAACATAATACATGTGTGAATACATAGACAAACAGAGTGTCACTAGTATGCCTCTACTTGACTAGCTCGTTAATCAAAGATGGTTATATTTCCTAACCATGGACAAAGAGTTGTTATTTGATTAATGGGATCACATCATTAGGAGAATGATGTGATTGACATGACCCATTCCATTAGCTTAGCACCCAATCGTTTAGTATGTTGCTATTGCTTTCTTCATGACTTATACATGTTCCTATGACTATGAGATTATGCAACTCCCGTTTGCCGGAGGAACACTTTGTGTGCTACCAAACGTCACAACGTAACTGGGTGATTATAAAGGAGCTCTACAGGTGTCTCCAAAGGTACATGTTGGGTTGGCGTATTTCGAGATTAGGATTTGTCACTCCGATTGTCGGAGAGGTATCTCTGGGCCCTCTCGGTAATGCACATCTCATAAGCCTTGCAAGCATTGCAACTAATGAGTTAGTTGTGAGATGATGTATTATGGAACGAGTAAAGAGACTTGCCGGTAACGAGATTGAACTAGGTATTAAGATACTGACGATCGAATCTCGGGCAAGTAACATCCCGATGACAAAGGGAACAACGTATGTTGTTATGCGGTCTGACCGATAAAGATCTTCGTAGAATATGTAGGAGCCAATATGAGCATCCAGGTTCCGCTATTGGTTATTGACCGGAGATGTGTCTCGGTCATGTCTACATTGTTCTCGAACACGTAGGGTCCGCACACTTAAGGTTTCGATGACAGTTATATTATGAGTTTATGAGTTTTGATGTACCGAACTTAGTTCGGAGTCCCGGATATGATCACGGACATAACGAGGAGTCTCAAAATGGTGGAGACATATATATTGATATATTGGACGGCTATATTCGGACACCGGAAGTGTTCCGGGGAAGTTTCGGATAAAACCGGAGCACCGGGGGGTTACCGGAACCCCCCGGGGGGTTAATGGGCCTCATGGGCCTAAAGTGGAGAAGAGGAGGGGCTGCCAGGGCAGGCCGCGCGCCCCCTCTCCCCCTAGTCCGAATTGGACAAGGAGGGAGGGGCGGCGCTCCCCTCTCCTCTCTCCCTTCCTTCCCCCTCTCCTACTTGGACAAGGAAAGGGAGGGGAGTCCTACTCCCGATAGGAGTAGGACTCCTCCTGCGCGCCTCCTACTAGGGACGGCCGCACCCCCCCTTGGATCCTTTATATACGGAGGCAAGAGGCACCCCATAGACACAAGTTGATCCACGTGATCATATTCTTAGCCGTGTGCGGTGCCCCCTTCCACCATAATCCTCGATAATATTGTAGCGGTGCTTAGGCGAATCCCTGCGACGATAGTACATCAAGATCGTCACCACGCCGTCGTGCTAACGGAACTCTTCCCCGACACTTTGCTGGATCGGAGTCCAGGGATCGTCATCGAGCTGAACATGTGCTAAAACTCGGAGGTGCCGTAGTTTCGGTGCTTGATCGGTCGGGCCATGAAGACGTGCGACTACATCAACCACGTTGTGCTAACGCTTCCGTTGTCGATCTACAAGGGTACGTAGATCACACTCTCCCCTCTCGTTGCTATGCATCACCATGATCTTGCGTGTGCGTAGGAATTTTTTTGAAATTACTACGAAACCCAACAGCCTAATCGGCGCCACCAAAGCGGTCGTACACTAGTCACCGCATTTTCTTCTTGAGTCGATCTCACGGTGCTGCCGGCGCTTGGTCCCGAGCTGACACAGCGCGGCTCCATCCACGGCGGCATCGCCGGCCACTTCCTCCACGGTGTCGCTCCCTCGGCGGCGACATCCACATCAGTAGGAGCTGCTGCTGCTTTTGCTCTCGCTCGCGGTGCTGCTCTGCTCTTGCTCTCGGTCCCCTGCCTGGTTTGCTCTTGCTCGCGCTGCTGCTCTCGCTCTTGCTCTTGCTTGTGATGCTGCTCCGATTTAGCTACACTTCAGTCGACTGAATCGACTTTTGGGTCAGTCGATTTTCAGGGGTTGGGGGGGCTCGCCAGGGTGAAGGAAGAACCAGCCGCAGTGGGGAGGGGGGCTCGCCAGATAGGTACCCCACTATCTATCTTAGGGTTCA
>NC_041384.1:493999830-494004541 GCF_002162155.2 Triticum dicoccoides | reverse complement strand
GGGGATCACCGGAGAAAAAGCTCGGCACGGGGGGGCCTAGAGGGATGGCCGGGGCGGCGGCGGACCGGTGGTGGGGAGTGTTTTCGGGGCGGGTGGGGCGGCGCACCGCCTGCTGCGGGCGGCGGGGGGCTGCTGTTTGGCCGGCTCAGGGGGGTGGAGGTTGAAGATGAACCGTAGGCCCTTGATTTCGTATCCAACGGCTGCAAAATTGACTGACCAGAGATGAAAAACTCAGTCGACCGACGTGTATCCTCACCTTGCTAGTGCGTTCAGTTTCAACAGCAAAATTTAGTTTCGGCAGGAAAATTCAGTTTCGATAGTTAAGTTCTGTTTCGACAGTTAAATTCAGTTTCGACAGTTAAGTTCAGAGATGAGCGGATGGTGTATTTTACATCTAGCACTTTGTGGTTATGTATTTTACGTCATGTATTGGAGATTGTCGGTGTCAAAACCGGCGGATCTCGGGTAGGGGGTCCCGAACTGTGCGTCTAGGCGGATGGTAACAGGAGACAAGGGACACAATGTTTTTACCCAGGTTCGGGCCCTCTCGATGGAGGTAAAACCCTACTCCTTCATCATTAATATTGATGATATGGGTAGTACAAGAGTAGATCTACCACGAGATCAGAGAGGCTAAACCCTAGAAGCTAGCCTATGGTATGATTGTTGTTCGTCCTACGGACTAAAAACCCTCCGGTTTATATAGACACCGGAGAGGGCTAGGGTTACACAGAGTCGGTTACAATGGGAGGAGATCTACATATCCGTATCGCCAAGCTTGCCTTCCACGCCAAGGAAAGTCCTATCCGGACATGGGACGAAGTCTTCAATCTTGTATCTTCATAGACCAGGAGTCCGGCCAAAGGTCATAGTCTGGCTACCCGGACACCCCCTAATCCAGGACTCCCTCAGTAGCCCCTGATCCAGGCTTCAATGACGACGAGTCCGGCGCGCAGATTGTCTTCGGCATTGCAAGGCGGGTTCCTCCTCCGAATACTTCATAGAAGATTTTGAACACAAGGATAGTGTCCGGCTCTGTAAAACAAGTTCCACATACCATCGTAGAGAGAATATTATTTACAAAAATCTAATCTGCTGACGTATTCCGTAGCGTGTCATCACACCACAGCCAAGCCTTTATTCGAATCGTTTTTATTGTCCCACCTCAGCGCGTTTAGCGAGGCGGTTTCCTTGGCACGTCCTGTCGAAGCAGAGATCATGTCCCCTTATTCCGGGATTCTCATCAATACGGGCATGGGTAACCCAACCATGCCATTGATTACGGCGCTTGGGAGATAAGCGAGTTTTACCAGGTTGGTGGGGGCACATAGTTCTGTCCGCCCATATAAGGGGATAAGGATCCGCCTTTTTTATCCATGCCTTCTTCCTCCTTTGCTCATCCGTTTTCGCACACTCGAGCTCCAGCGCCCAAGTCCACATTCCCCCACCTCAACCTTCTCCGACCATGTCTGGAGCGGGAGGCAAGTGGATGGTCTCCTCCGCCACGGAGGTGTTGGAAATATGCCCTAGAGGCAATAATAAAAGCTTTATTATTATATTTCCTTGTTCATGATAATTGTCTTTATTCATGCTATAATTGTGTTATCCGAAAATCGTAATACATGTGTGAATAACAGACACCAACATGTCCCTAGTGAGCCTCTAGTTGACTAGCTCGTTGATCAACAGATAGTCATGGTTTCCTGACTATGGACACTGGATGTCATTGATAACGATATCACATCATTGGGAGAATGATGTGATGGACAAGACCCAATCCTAAACATAGCACAAGATCGTATAGTTCGTTTGCTAGAGTTTTCCAATGTCAAAGTATCTTTTCCTTAGACCATGAGATCGTGTAACTCCCGGATACCGTAGGAGTGCTTTGGGTATGCCAAACGTCACAACGTAACTGGGTGACTATAAAGGTAGACTACGGGTATCTCCGAAAGTGTCTGTTGGGTGACATGGATCAAGACTGGGATTTGTCACTCCGTATGACGGAGAGGTATCACTGGGCCCACTCGGTAATGCATCATCATAATGAGCTCAAAGTGACCAAGTGTCTGGTCACGAGATCATGCATTACAGTACGAGTAAAGTGACTTGCCGGTAACGAGATTGAACGAGGTATTGGGATACCGACGATCGAATCTCGGGCAAGTAACATATCGATAGACAAAGGGAATAGCGTACGGGGTTGATTGAATCCTCGACATCGTGGTTCATCCGATGAAATCATCGTGGAGCATGTGGGAGCCAACATGGGTATCCAGATCCCACTGTTGGTTATTGACCGGAGAGTCGTCTCGGTCATGTCTGCTTGTCTCTCGAACCCGTAGGGTCTACACACTTAAGGTTCGGTGACGCTAGGGTTATGAAGATATGTATATGCAGAAACCCGAATGTTGTTCGGAGTCCTGGATGAGATCCCGGACGTCACGAGGAGTTCCGGAATGGTCCGGAGGTAAAGAATTATATATAGGAAGTGCTATTTCGGGCATCGGGACAAGTTTCGGGGTTATCGGTATTGTACCGGGACCACCGGAAGGGTCCCGGGGGTCCACCGGGTGGGGCCACCTGTCCCGGGGGGCCACATGGGCTGTAGGGGGTGCGCCTTGGCCTAGATGGGCCAAGGGCACCAGCCCCTATAGGCCCATGCGCCTAGGGTTTCCACCATGGAAGAGTCCATGTGGTGGAAGGCACCCCTAGGTGCCTTGGGGGGGAGGGAAACCTCCCCTTGGCCGCCGCCCCCCTAGTAGATCTCATCTACTAGGGCCGGCGCCCCCCCCCTTGGCACCCCTATATATAGTGGGGGGGAGAGGAGGGATTTCACACCAGCCCCTGGCGCCTCCACCTCCCCCCGTTACGTCTCTCCCTCGTAGTCTCGGCGAAGCCCTGCTGCTGTGACGCCCTGCATCCACCACCACGCCGTCGTGCTGCTGGATCTTCATCAACCTCTCCTTCCCCCTTGCTGGATCAAGAAGGAGGAGACGTCTCCCGTCCCGTACGTGTGTTGAACGCGGAGGTGCCGTCCGTTCGGCGCTGGTCATCGGTGATTTGGATCACGTCGAGTACGACTACATCATCACCGTTCTTTTGAACGCTTCCGTGCGTGATCTACAAAGGTATGTAGATGCATCTAATCACTCGTTGCTAGATGAACTCCTAGATGATCTTGGTGAAACGAGTAGGAAAATTTTTGTTTTCTGCAACGTTCCCCAACAGTGGCATCATGAGCTAGGTCTATGCGTAGTTCTTCTTGCGCGAGTAGAACACAATTTGTTGTGGGCGTAGATTTGTCAACTTTCTTGCCGTTACTAGTCCTTTCTTGCTTCAGCGGTATTGTGGGATGAAGCGGCCCGGACCAACTTTACACGTACGCTTGCGTGAGACCGGTTCCACCGACTAACATGCACTAGTTGCATAAGGTGGCTGGTGGGTGTCTGTCTCGCCTACTTTAGTTGGCGCAGAATCGATGAACAGGGTCCTTATGAAGGGTAAATAGAAGTTGACAAATCACGTTGTGGCTTTAACGTAGGTAAGAAAACGTTCTTGCTAGAACCCTAATTCAGCCACGTAAAACTTGCAACAACAATTAGAGGACGTCTAACTTGTTTTTGCAGCAAGTGGTTTGTGATATGATATGGCCAAAGTTGTGATGAATGATGAATGATCTATATGTGATGTATGAGATGTTCATGCTATTGTAATAGGAGTCACGACTTGCATGTCGATGAGTATGACAACCGACAGGAGCCATAGGAGTTGTCTTTATTCTTTTATATGACCTGCGTGTCATCAAGAAACGCCATGTAAATTACTTTACTTTATTGCTAAATGCGTTAGCCATAGTAGTAGAAGTAATAGTTGGCGAGCAACTTCATGGAGACACGATGATGGAGATCATGATGATGGAGATCATGGTGTCAAGCCGGTGACAAGATGATCATGGAGCCCCAAGATGGAGATCAAAGGAGCTATGTGATAATGGCCATATCATGTCACGTTTATTATTTGATTGCATGTGATGTTTATCATGTTTTGCATCTTGTTTACTTAGAACGATGGTAGTAAATAAGATGATCCCTCACAATAAATTCAAGAAGTGTTCCCTCTAACTGTGCATCGTTGCGACAGTTCGCTGTTTCAAAACACCACGTGATGATCGGGTGTTTTATTCAGACGTTCACATACAACGGGTGTAAGACAGATTTACACATGCAAACACTTAGGTTGACTTGACGAGCCTAGCATGTATAGACATGGCCTCGGAACACAGAAGACCGAAAGGTCGAGCATGAGTCGTATAGAAGATACGATCAACATGAAGATGTTCACCGATGTTGACTAGTCCGTCTCACGTGATGATCGGACACGGTCTAGTTTAACTCGGATCATGTAATACTTAGATGGATAGAGGGATGTCTAATCTAAGTGGGAGTTCACTAATAATTTGATTAGTTGAACTTAATTATCATGAACTTAGTCTAAAATCTTTGCAATATGTCTTGTAGATCAAATGGCCAACGTAGTCCTCAACTTCAACGCGTTCCTAGAGAAAACTAAGCTGAAAGACGATGGCAGCAACTATACGGACTGGGTCCGGAACCTGAGGATCATCCTCATAGCTGCCAAGAAAGATTATGTCCTACAAGCACCGCTTGGTGACGCACCCGTTCTCCCTGCAGAACAAGATGTTATGAAC
>NC_041384.1:493994985-493999820 GCF_002162155.2 Triticum dicoccoides | reverse complement strand
TGTCTGGGTTGCATAACCGCTTGACTCAGCTGGGAGTTAATCTCCCGGATGATGCGGTCATTGACAGAATCCTCCAGTCGCTTCCACCAAGCTACAAGAGCTTTTTGATGAACTTCAATATGCAGGGGATGGAAAAGACCATTCCTGAAGTATTTGCTATGCTGAAATCAGCAGAGGTAGAAGTCAGGAAGGAACATCAAGTGTTGATGGTCAATAAAACCACTAAGTTCAAGAAAGGCAAGGGTAAAAAGAACTTCAAGAAGGACGGCAAGGAGGTTGCCGCGCCCGGCAAGCAAGCTGCCGGGAAGAAGCCAAAGAATGGACCCAAGCCCGAGACTGAGTGCTTTTATTGCAAGGGAAGCGGTCACTGGAAGCGGAACTGCCCTAAGTACTTAGCGGATAAGAAGGCCGGAAAAACGAAAGGTATATGTGATATACATGTAATTGATGTGTACCTTACTAGTGCCCGTAGTGGCTCCTGGGTATTTGATACCGGCGCAGTTGCTCAAATTTGTAACTCAAAGCAGGGGCTGCGAAATAAGCGGAAACTGGCAAAGGACGAGGTGACGATGCGCGTCGAGAATGGTTCCAAGGTCAATGTGATCGCCGTCGGCACGCTACCTCTGCATCTCCCTTCGGGATTAGTTTTAAACCTTAATAATTGTTATTTAGTGCCAGCTATGAGCATGAACATTGTATCGGGATCTCGTTTAATTCGAGATGGCTACTCTTTTAAATCTGAGAATAATGGTTGTTCCATTTTTATGAGAGATATGTTTTATGGTCATGCTCCTATGGTGAATGGTTTATTCTTTATGAATCTCGAACGTGATGCTACACATGTTCATAATGTGAGTACCAAAAGAAGTAAGGTTGATAATGATAGTCCCACATACTTGTGGCACTGCCGCCTTGGTCACAAAGGTGTCAAACGCATGCAGAAGCTCCATGCAGATGGACTTTTAGAGTCTCTTGATTATGATTCATTTGACACGTGCGAACCATGCCTTATGGGTAAAATGACCAAGACTCCGTTCTCAGGAACAATGGAGCGAGCAACCGACTTATTGGAAATCATACATACTGATGTGTGCGGTCCGATGAGTGTTGAGGCTCGCGGTGGCTATCGTTATGTTCTCACCCTCACTGATGATTTAAGTAGGTATGGGTATATCTACTTAATGAAACACAAGTCTGAAACCTTTGAAAAGTTCAAGGAATTTCAGAGTGAGGTTGAAAATCAACGTGACAGGAAAATCAAGTTTCTACGATCAGATCGTGGAGGAGAATACTTGAGTCACGAGTTTGGGGCACACTTAAGAAAATGTGGAATAGTTTCACAACTCACGCCGCCTGGAACACCTCAGCGTAATGGTGTGTCCGAACGTCGTAATCGCACTCTGTTAGATATGGTGCGATCTATGATGTCTCTTACCGATTTACCGCTTTCTTTTTGGGGCTATGCTTTAGAGACTGCCGCATTCACTTTAAATAGGGCTCCATCAAAATCCGTTGAGACGACACCGTATGAATTATGGTTTGGGAAGAAACCTAAGCTGTCATTTCTAAAAGTTTGGGGATGCGATGCTTATGTCAAGAAACTTCAACCTGAAAAGCTCGAACCCAAGTCGAAAAAATGGGTCTTCATAGGATACCCAAAAGAAACTATTGGGTACACCTTCTACCTCAGATCCGAAGGCAAGATCTTTGTTGCCAAGAATGGGTCCTTTCTGGAGAAAGAGTTTCTCTCGAAAGAAGTAAGTGGGAGGAAAGTAGAGCTTGATGAAGTATTACCTCTTGAACCGGAAAATGGCGCAACTCAAGAAAATGTTCCTGAGGTGCCTGCACCGACTAGAGAGGAAGTTAATGATCAAGATACTTCTGATCAAGCCCCTACTGAAATTCGAAGGTCCACAAGGACACGTTCCGCACCAGAGTGGTACGGCAACCCTGTCTTGGAAATCATGCTGTTAGACAACGGTGAACCTTCGAACTATGAAGAAGCGATGGCGGGCCCGGATTCCGACAAATGGCTAGAAGCCATGAAATCCGAGATAGGATCCATGTATGAAAACAAAGTATGGACTTTGACTGACTTGCCCATTGAGCGGCGAGCCATAGAAAATAAATGGATCTTTAAGAAGAAGACAGACGCGGATGGTAATGTGACCATCTATAAAGCTCGGCTTGTCGCTAAGGGTTATCGACAAGTTCAAGGGGTTGACTACGATGAACTTTCTCACCGGTAGCGAAGCTGAAGTCCGTCCGAATCATGTTAGCAATTGCCGCATTCTATGATTACGAAATATGGCAAATGGACGTCAAAACGGCATTCCTTAATGGTTTCCTTAAGGAAGAATTGTATATGATGCAGCCGGAAGGTTTTGTCGATCCTAAGAATGCTGACAAAGTGTGCAAGCTCCAACGCTCGATTTATGGGCCGGTGCAAGCATCTCGGAGTTGGAACATTCGCTTTGATGAGATGATCAAAGCGTTTGGGTTTACACAGACTTATGGAGAAGCCTGCGTTTACAAGAAAGTGAGTGGGAGCTCTGTAGCATTTCTCATATTATATGTAGATGACATACTGTTGATGGGAAATGATATAGAACTCTTGGACAGCATCAAGGCCTACTTGAATAAAAGTTTTTCAATGAAGGACCTTGGAGAAGCTGCTTATATATTAGGCATCAAAATCTACAGAGATAGATCGAGACGCCTCATAGGTCTTTCACAAAGCACATACCTTGATAAGATATTGAAGAAGTTCAATATGGATCAATCCAAGAAGGGGTTCTTGCCTGTGTTACAAGGTGTGAAATTGAGCTCAGCTCAATGTCCGACCACGGCAGAAGATATAGAAGAGATGAGCGTCATCCCCTATGCCTCAGCCATAGGTTCTATTATGTATGCCATGCTGTGTACCAGACCTGATGTTAACCTTGCCGTCAGTTTGGTAGGAAGGTACCAAAGTAATCCCGGCAAGGAACACTGGACAGCGGTCAAGAATATCCTGAAGTACCTGAAAAGGACTAAGGAAATGTTTCTCGTTTATGGAGGTGACGAAGAGCTCGTCGTAAAGGGTTACGTCGACGCTAGCTTCGACACAGATCTGGATGACTCTAAGTCACAAACCGGATACGTGTATATTTTGAATGGTGGGGCAGTAAGCTGGTGCAGTTGCAAGCAAAGCGTCGTGGCGGGATCTACATGTGAAGCGGAGTACATGGCAGCCTCGTAGGCAGCACATGAAGCAATATGGGTGAAGGAGTTCATCACCGACCTAGGAGTCATACCCAATGCGTCGGGGCCAATCAAGCTCTTCTGTGACAACACTGGAGCTATTGCACTTGCCATGGAGCCCAGGTTTCACAAGAAGACAAGGCACATCAAGCGTCGCTTCAACTCCATTCGTGAAAATGTTCAAGATGGAGACATAGAGATTTGTAAAGTACATACGGACCTGAATATAGCAGATCCGTTGACTAAACCTCTCCCTAGAGCAAAACATGATCAACACCAGAATTCCATGGGTGTTCGATTCATCACAATGTAACTAGATTATTGACTCTAGTGCAAGTGGGAGACTGTTGGAAATATGCCCTAGAGGCAATAATAAAAGCTTTATTATTATATTTCCTTGTTCATGATAATTGTCTTTATTCATGCTATAATTGTGTTATCCGAAATCGTAATACATGTGTGAATAACAGACACCAACATGTCCCTAGTGAGCCTCTAGTTGACTAGCTCGTTGATCAACAGATAGTCATGGTTTCCTGACTATGGACACTGGATGTCATTGATAACGATATCACATCATTGGGAGAATGATGTGATGGACAAGACCCAATCCTAAACATAGCACAAGATCGTATAGTTCGTTTGCTAGAGTTTTCCAATGTCAAAGTATCTTTTCCTTAGACCATGAGATCGTGTAACTCCCGGATACCGTAGGAGTGCTTTGGGTATGCCAAACGTCACAACGTAACTGGGTGACTATAAAGGTAGACTACGGGTATCTCCGAAAGTGTCTGTTGGGTGACATGGATCAAGACTGGGATTTGTCACTCCGTATGACGGAGAGGTATCACTGGGCCCACTCGGTAATGCATCATCATAATGAGCTCAAAGTGACCAAGTGTCTGGTCACGGGATCATGCATTACAGTACGAGTAAAGTGACTTGCCGGTAACGAGATTGAACGAGGTATTGGGATACCGACGATCGAATCTCGGGCAAGTAACATATCGATAGACAAAGGGAATAGCGTACTGGGTTGATTGAATCCTCGACATCGTGGTTCATCCGATGAAATCATCGTGGAGCATGTGGGAGCCAACATGGGTATCCAGATCCCGCTGTTGGTTATTGACCGGAGAGTCGTCTCGGTCATGTCTGCTTGTCTCCCGAACCCGTAGGGTCTACACACTTAAGGTTCGGTGACGCTAGGGTTATGAAGATATGTATATGCAGAAACCCGAATGTTGTTCGGAGTCCTGGATGAGATCCCGGACGTCACGAGGAGTTCCGAAATGGTCCGGAGGTAAAGAATTATATATAGGAAGTGCTATTTCGGGCATCGGGACAAGTTTCGGGGTTATCGGTATTGTACCGGGACCACCGGAAGGGTCCCGGGGGTCCACCGGGTGGGGCCACCTGTCCCGGGGGGCCACATGGGCTGTAGGGGGTGCGCCTTGGCCTAGATGGGCCAAGGGCACCAGCCCCTATAGGCCCATGCGCCTAGGGTTTCCACCATGGAAGAGTCCATGTGGTGGAAGGCACCCCTAGGTGCCTTGGGGGGGAGGGAAACCTCCCCTTGGCCGTCGCCCCCC
>NC_041384.1:493967275-493994653 GCF_002162155.2 Triticum dicoccoides | reverse complement strand
CCCCCCCTTGGCACCCCTATATATAGTGGGGGGGAGAGGAGGGATTTCACACCAGCCCCTGGCGCCTCCACCTCCCCCCGTTACGTCTCTCCCTCGTAGTCTCGGCGAAGCCCTGCTGCTGTGACGCCCTGCATCCACCACCACGCCGTCGTGCTGCTGGATCTTCATCAACCTCTCCTTCCCCCTTGCTGGATCAAGAAGGAGGAGACGTCTCCCGTCCCGTACGTGTGTTGAACGCGGAGGTGCCGTCCGTTCGGCGCTGGTCATCGGTGATTTGGATCACGTCGAGTACGACTACATCATCACCGTTCTTTTGAACGCTTCCGTGCGCGATCTACAAAGGTATGTAGATGCATCTAATCACTCATTGCTAGATGAACTCCTAGATGATCTTGGTGAAACGAGTAGGAAATTTTTTGTTTTCTGCAACGTTCCCCAACAGGAGGGAGACGTCAAAAAGCTTAGGAAAGCCGGATACTTGTCCGACGACATCGCGCACCGGCTCCCCGAAAAGGGGCAGCTCATCCCCACCCCCAGACCCCATGAGAGGGTGGTGTTTCTCACCCATTTCCTCCATGGACTGGGCTTCCCTCTCCACCCGTTTGTCCGGGGGCTCATGTTCTACTACGACCTGGATTTCCACGATCTGGCCCCAAACTTCATCCTCAACATCTCAGCGTTTATCGTCGTGTGCGAGGCCTTCCAACCGCACTTTGGCTTATGG
Source organism: Triticum dicoccoides (assembly GCF_002162155.2). Classification (NCBI taxonomy): domain Eukaryota; kingdom Viridiplantae; phylum Streptophyta; class Magnoliopsida; order Poales; family Poaceae; genus Triticum; species Triticum dicoccoides. The sequence continues at coordinate 493,993,929 of NC_041384.1, read as the reverse complement.
CTGAAGACTTTTAATGTCAAGCCGAAGGTAGTGCGCGGCTGCCAGGCGGAGTGCAGAGGCGCCATGGTGGGCAAGAGGCCCAGTGTCCTATGGCTCGAGGGCTCCTTCGTGGAGACCATAAAGGGGTGGCAATCGGGGTGGTTCTACATCACCGAGCCGCGTGACCCTGAATGGGTCGTAGCCCCCGAGTTTCGATCCGGAATCCCTACGCGGCTCACCTCATGGACGGAGAAGGGCCTGTCGTGGGGCAAAAAAGGAGAGCCGACCGGACTTCAGACATGCATCCAAAACCTGGTGAGCAAGAAGCTCAAACTTGTCAATGTAGTCCAGGTCATGCTCATCCGCCGGATCCTCCCATGCCAACGACGGGCTTTCAGCTTGTGGGAGTTCAATCCGGCCCAGCACCGAACTCTGAGCAGGCTCTTCGATACATCGTACGAAGATGCCTGGAGGGTGCTATTCAAGGGTGCCGAGGCTCCTGCATCCGCTACCGAAGATCGCGGATTCGGCGCGCAGCGTCAAGCCAACGTGGTAAGTTGTTTTACCTCTTACAGGATATTTGTCTTTCATAGTTTAACTCTATGCGGGATCTAAACTCCCGTGCCTTTGACAGGAATGGTTGGAGAAGGCCGAACAGATTAACTGTCTGGCCCCTCTGCCCGAAGGCCCAGCCGATGCTCGCTTGGCGAAGCTGCTGGCTCCGGCACCTTACGTGGTGCCGGAGAAGAAGGTTAAGAAGAAGACCACGGGAACCCGAAAGAGTTCCCGGCGCCTGGCAGAGTCGGACTCATCGTCCGATGACTCCAAGGCGGACTGCTCCCACGAAAACGAGGAGGAGGAAAGAGAGGTTCCCTCCCCAGTAGGGGGAGAGAAGAAAAGGAAGGCCGCCCCAACTGGGGAGGCCGGAGGGTCCAAGAAAGGGAGGACCCTTCCTACGGACTACTCCACCAACACCGACGACGGCGAAGAGGAGTGGCCGCTCAGGGCCAAGCCCCTGGAAAAATCTTAAGTATCCAGATACCAGAATGACTCATGGCGTTCCTTTATTGCACAGCTTTTCCTTACGCCGAATATGATTATGCAGTCCGCCCAAAGCCCGGCTCGACGTGTCGTCGAGCGGTTCCTTGGGTTCGTCGGATGTGAACAGAACTTTACTTTCGTCCGCCTCCTCCCCTCTCCCTACGGACGACGCCGAGGTGCTATCCCAAAAGGGTCCAGGCCAGGAGGAGGTGGTCCTAGAGGCGCCGCAAGGCGACCTCCCGGACTCCAGGCGCAAAGGGGACAAAACCCCCAAGGGCTCCAAGTCCAGCCCTGGGCCGGACACCGCACCGGAACCTTCAATGGTTCCGGAGTCCGGCAGGTGGCCCCCTAGTAAGAAAGGCAAGCCTGCGACACCGGTGACCTCTGCCCAACCGGAGGCACCGGATAATTTGCTGGAGGTGCTTAACGGCGCCTCCATCGACGAGGAGCACTGCACTATTATGAGTGCGGTGATCCAGAAGGTTCAGTCCGCCAAGAGCGGGCTGACTGAAGCATGTGCTAGCCTTCTAACAGGCTTTGAGGTAAGTAAAAAATATGTGAAAATATTACCGCATAGACAGTAGCACCTGATGCTCTGTTTGGCGTTGACAAAGAAAAGCCGAATAGAGGGTCTAATAATATGTCGCAGGAGTCTAACAAAATTGTGTCGATATGCGTATGCAGGCTTCGCTGCTGGCCTCTGCCACACTGACTGCGGAGGTGGACACGCTGAAGCAGAACCTCGAGCGGTCCGAGCAAGAGCTCGGCCTCGCCAAGAAGCAGCTCGAGGAAAAAGAAGGTAAGTAGTACCTTGTGGAGTATATATAAAAAGATGTAGTTGCAAAAAATGACAGGATCGCTATTGGTGTTCTAGGGGCCACGACTGAGGTGGCATCCCTTAAGCAAGCGCTGTCTGAGGCCGAAAGGAGGGCGGCCACGGAGCGCACCGAGCGGGAGAAGCATGAGGCGCGGGTTGGCGAGGTGCAGCAAGAGCTCTAGGCTCTCATGAAAAAACATGAGAGTTTGGAGCTTGACTCGAAGACGCGAGAGTTCGAGCTCACGGCGGCCCTTGAAAATGCCAAGTCTGCCAAGGCCGAAGCCCAGAAAGCCCTCCAGGAGGTCGAGGCGGTGAAGAAGATAGCGGCGGGTAAGGCATTCTTTATGCAAAGCAAGCACGTGAAAGTGAATTACTTGTTACTCACCCGAGTCCGAAGCTCTCCAGGAGCATTCGCAGATTTGCCCCGTAGCATGTTAGACGTCGCCGCCTTCTACCGGGCCGAGGAGGGCAGCTCGACGGAGAAGGTGTTCTGGTCGTAGTATGCGGAGGCCGGACACCCAGTGCCTTTGAGCGACCAGCTGAAGCAGCTGGTCAAGCTCCACAAGGTGGCCGAACAGGCCATGAAGGGCCTTATAGTTCGGCTGTGGCCTAAAGAGGCCCTGCCTGGGAGCTACTTCAGGCTGGTGAGGCAGCTGGTGGACGCCTGTCCATGGCTTGAAGTCGTCAAGCGCTCCGTCTGCATCGAAGGTGCTCGTAGGGCACTTGCCCGTGCTAAGGTGCACTGGGGCAAGATGGATGCGGAGAAGCTTGTGAAGGACGGGCCACTGCAGGGCAAGGAGCATCGCCACCCCGAGATGTATTATGAGGGCATCCTGAAGGGCGCCCGCCTTGTGGCGGATGAATGTACTAAAGATGTAATATTTGAGTAAACCTGCTCGTGTTATCCTGTACGCTGAAAACTTGTTCATATGCGCTATGAAACGCTTGTTTTAATTTAAAATATTACCTTCTGTGCGGCCGTTTATAAAGTCTGAGAGATGGCGAGTCGTCGGCTTCTGCCCCCATGCCACGGGTGCTGGGATGTTCGGGATAAACTTGAGCACTCTTTTTCCCATTCTTGGGTCCTTCGAGGGAGGTACTCAGCACAAGAACAAGGCAATCGGACTATAATGTGTTATCACTCTCACTTAGCCACAGAATTCTATAATTTTAAATTTCGGAGAAGCCCCTAGTGTTCGGAAAACCGAATTCAGGGCGCTATACACGCCTGGGCCGGACAAAGCTGACTCCTCGCTCTAAGTGGCATAAGTCTTTAGGGACTCGAAACCTTCTCGAACAGCGACCAGCTCTCGCCCTATCATGAAAGTCAGTTTTAGCTTTCTCTACTGAGGTGCTTAGCCTAGCTCAACTGGGGCACAATCGCAGTAGTTCTCCCAGCGCTACCTTAGCCGATATAGCGGAACGTAAGGTACCAAAGCATGGGAGCCGGGCAAACCCAACTATTGACCAAAGACATGATTCGGAGCTGATGCATATAATGCTATAAGTTCGGAGGACCGCACTTGTGAAAGTGTTCAGACTTCTCACACCGTATTATGGGGTGCTTGAGCCCCTGGCGTATTGGCCGTACCAAAGTGTACGGGTGCTAAATGTCATGACTGAACACATATATTTACAAAGGAATAAATATAGAATGCAATAATAAGTTGAAGCTAAGCATTGTTTATTCGAAAAAGACTGCGGTAAACATAGAACGATACAAATAGTGCAATAAGCAAGAGTGAGACTATTTAACATGTCCCCTCCAGGGCAGGCTGCGGGATGGTATGTGAAACAGGTATACTGCTCGTTATAGAGACCACCTGAGGGTTCCATAGTGCGGCGTAGCTTTCTGCTTCCCTGGTTTTTGCATCATTTTGTGCGGCAATTTTATTGCCGGACAAGTCTTCCGGAGAGTGGAGTCCTGAAAGTAAGAAAAAAAATGACAAAAATTGGCAGCCCCTAGTGCAGTTAAGCCGTGTTTCGGGCGTGCCATGATGGTGCCCCTCCCCCTGTGCCCATGGTATTTTTAGAGCGTAGTTATGTACGCGTAGCACTTGTTTCACTGTTTCGCGAGGGCTGGGGTTGGGGCCGCATTGCTACGCTTGCTCGGAACGTGCCAGGCGGTCTTGTTGTAGGTTGCTCCTGGCGCGCTTGACGATGTCCGGACGTTTAATAGTCGGACTGGAGAATTGCCTTGAGAGGCTACTTTGTACTTCCGCTGCGAGGGCTGCCGTATGCTCCTCCGTTCGGAGAGAGCGTTTGGTATTTCCATTGACCGTAATGACTCCTCGAGGGCCTGGCATCTTGATCTTGAGGTATGCATAGTGCGGCACCGCATTGAACCTTGCAAATGCGGTTTGTCCGAGCAGAGCGTGATAGCCACTACGGAACGGGACTATGTCGAAGATTAACTACTCGCTTCGGAAATTATCCGGGGATCCAAAGACCACCTCAAGTGTAACTAAGCCTGTACAGTTGGCCTCTACACCTGGTATGACGCCTTTAAAGGTCGTTTTTGTGGGTTTAATCCTTGAGGGATCGATGCCCATTTTCCGCACTGCATCCTGATAAAGCAGGTTCAAGCTGCTGCTGCCGTCCATGAGGACTCTAGTGAGGTGAAATCCGTCAATGATTGGGTCTAGAACCAATGCGGCGAATCCACCATGGCGGATGCTAGTGGGGTGGTCCCTTCGATCAAAAGTGATCGGGCAGGAGGACCATGGGTTGAACTTTGGGGCGACTGGCTCCAACGCATATACGTCCCTAAGTGCACGCTTCCGATCCCTTTTGGGGATGTGGGTTGCGTATATCATGTTCACCGTCTGCACTTGTGGGGGGAAACCTTTCTGTCCATTATTTTTCGGCGGTCGGGGCTCCTCGTCGTCGTCGCTATGTAGCCCCTTGTCCCTGTTTTCCGCATTTAACTTGCCGGCCTGCTTGAACACCCAACAATCCATGTTGGTGTGATTGGCTGGCTTTTCGGGGGTGCCATGTATCTGGCACGAGCGATCGAGTATTCGGTCCAAACTGGACGGGCCCGGAGTATTTCTTTTGAATGGCTTTTTCCGCTGACCGGGTTTAGAGCCTCTGAATCCAGCATTAACTGTCGTATCCTCAGCATTGTCACTGTTAATGTGGCGCTTTTGCTTGTTGCGACGCGACCTGCCACTGCTGTCCTTGGTATCCGAATTACCAGGGCTCTTGGTCATGTTATTTCTTATGAGCCAGCCAGTTGTCTTCTCCCGCACAAAAGCGGGTCATGAGTATCGTGAGGGCTGCCATAGATTTCAGCTTTTCCTGTCCAAGGTGCCGGGCCAGCCACTCGTCACAGCTGTTATGCTTGAAGGCTGCTAGGGCCTCTGTGTCCGGACAGTCGACGATTTGATTTTTCTTGGTTAGGAACCGTGTCCAGAATTGTCTGGCCGATTCTTCTAGATGCTGAATTATGTGGCTCAGGTCATCGGTGTCTGGTGGTCGCACATAGGTGCCCTGGAAATTGTCGAGGAATGCGGCTTCCAGGTCCTCCCAACAACCAATTGATTCTGCTGGCAAGCTGTTAAGCCAATGCCGAGCTGGTCCTTTAAGCTTGAGTGGGAGGTATTTGATGGCGTGCAGATCATCGCCATGGGCCATGTGGATATGAAGGAGATAATCCTCAATCCATACCGCAGGATCTGTTGTGCCTTCATATGACTCAATGTTTACGGGTTTGAAACCCTCTGGGATTGGATGATCCATTACTTCATCTGTGAAGCATAGTGGGTGTGCGGCGCCTCTGTACTGGGCTATATCACGACGTAGCTCAAATGAGCTTTGTCTATTGTGTTCGGCCTGGCCGGATTTACTGTATCCGGCGTGACGGTTATCGTCTCAGGTCATCGGGCGCCCGCGTGATCCGTAGATCGATCTTGTTTGCCTTGCCTTGTCCTCCAATATATCTCGCAGGTCTGGCGCATTTCCCCGTGCCTTGGTATTTTTTGAGCGACGCCGGGGTGTGTCTTGAGTGGAGGGTCGAGAGGCCTCTCTGTCGCGGCCACGAGGTGGCCGATCGGCCGCGCAATGCGCTGGTGATGTAGGTTTAGGTGCTTCCTCCTCTAATCGGGGTAGCAGCTTGCGCTTTGGGTAGCTCTTGGAGGGGCGTTCGAGGTCATATTCCTCGGCCGCAAGGACTTTAGTCCATCTGTCGGCTAGCAAGTCTTGATCAGCTCTAAGCTGTTGCTCCATTTTCTTAAGGCTGCTCGCCATGGCCATAAGCCTGCGCTTGAAACGCTCTTGTTCGACGGGATCCTCAGGCACGACAAATTCGTCGTCGTCAAGGCTTGCCTCGTCTTCAGAGGGAGGCATGTAATTATCGTCCTCGACCTCTCTGTCTGCCGCTCTCTCATGAGGGCTGGCTTCTCCATCCTCCTGTGTTGAATCTTGCTGGAGGGGGTTTTCTTCGGCACTGTCCGGAGTGTTATTATCTCCTGTGCCGGAATCACCGTTTTTGCTTTGGCAGGATTTAGAGCGGTGCCGCTGACGCCGGCGCTTAGGCTGCTTCTTGGAGGGGTCATCCTCCGCTGTTCCATCGCCATTGCCTTCTTTGGGGGTGTCCACCATGTATATGTCATATGACAAGGTGGCTTTCCAGTGCCCTATAGGCGCTGGTTCCTCATCGTCTCCTGCATCGGCGTCCATACCGTGGATGTCTTCGGAGTCGAAGTCTAGCACGTCGGTTAAATCATCGACAGTGGCTACGAAGTGGGTGGTGGGTGGGCGTCGAATTTCTTTGTTGTCTGCATCCCAACCTTGCTGACCATAGTCCGGCCAGGACTCTCTTGATAAAGAGAGATACTTTAGTGAATTCAGAATATCGCCGAAGGGCGAGTGCTGAAAGATGTCCGCGGCAGTGAACTCCATGATCGGCGCCCAATCGTATTCTATTGGTAGGGGCGCGGAGGGCTCGGAGTTTAGAGAGGAGTCCGACTCCTTGGAGTCATGGGCTTCGCAGAGGATAGGATTGGTGTTCGGCTTGATCGCCGTAGAGATTGTAGCCCCCGAGGCGGTGTCCAACCACCCATCCTCGATTGGTGTAGTCGGCTCCGAGCTAAGGGTCGGAGCGGACACGGGTGCGGCCTCCAGGGCACTATTCGGCGGCAGAGCTAGATCATGCCCATCGTGACAGTCCGGCGCGCTCGGCTGTGGCTCGAATCCGTCGAAGATCAAGTCTCCGCGGATGTCGGCCGTGTAGTTTAAACTTCCAAACCTGACCTGATGGCCAGGGGCGTAGCTTTCGATCTGCTCCAGATGGCCAAGCGAATTGGCCCGCAGTGCAAAGCCGCCGAATACGAAGATCTCTCCGGGGAGAAAAGTCTCACCCTGGACCGCATCGTTGTTGATGATCGGAGGAGCCATCGGGCCTAAAGATGATGACACAGAGGAACTCTCAATGAAAGCACCAATGTCGGTGTCAAAACCGACGGATCTCGTGTAGGGGGTCCCGAACTGTGCGTCTAGGCGGATGGTAACAGGAGACAAGGGACACAATGTTTTTACCCAAGTTCGGGCCCTCTCGATGGAGGTAAAACCCTACTCCTGCTTGATTAATATTGATGATATGGGTAGTACAAGAGTAGATCTACCACGAGATCAGAGAGGCCAAACCCTAGAAGCTAGCCTATGGTATGATTGTTGTTCGCCTACAGACTAAAAACCCTCCGGTTTATATAGACACCGGAGAGGGCTAGGGTTACACAGAGTTGGTTACAATGGGAGGAGACCTACATATCCATATCGCCAAGCTTGCCTTCCACGCCAAGGAAAGTCCTATCCGGACACGGGACGAAGTCTTCAATCGTGTATCTTCATAGTCCAGGAGTCCGGCCAAAGGTCATAGTCCGGCTAACCGGACACCCCCTAATCCAGGACTCCTCAGAGATGCTATTAGAATTCCACTCAGGTTAACGTTGTTCATTTTCTCTCTTGTCCGGCTTCAGCCTCGGCGTCATACAACTCACCGGAGCTGCTCCAACGACGAAACCTTCCATCACAGTGGAGCAGTACCTCGGGCTCCATCTCCAGACGCCTAAGATCTTCTTCCCCTCCTCCGACAGCAAAGTCAGCCGGAGCATCCTCACCGGCCAACCCGATCATGCTGAGATCGACATGGCTTCGCCAAAGAGGTTGTACACTTGTTGCATCTCTTTTTTACTCTACATGTTATATATATTGTCCACTAAGCACACGGATTTGTTCCTTTAGTGTCTCCTTGAAAGAAAAAATGTAGGAATTTTAATTTTCACTTGTCCTCCTTTTCAAATTCCTATTCATGAAGCACAAGACTAAGAGATAGTAGCATAATAGCATTATAACCATACATTTTCTTGTGGTTTGACTTAATCTCACCATGCTTCTTTGCATCCTGTGATCTTCCAATTGTTGTGAATCAAACACCCAGATTGGCAGAAATCCTGTGTTTTTAAATTGTCTGTTTTGCACGTGCATTCCTATCCTATTCCTATCTATTTCTTATCCCTGTATTGTTGGAATCCTCCAATTCAAACGAGCCCTTACAGAATTACTTCTCTTACAGATAGTTGTCAAAGAAAACCTTGTGTGGTTTGTCCCGCTCCTGCTGCGCCGTCGTCCGCCCCAGCTCGGCTGCTCCAACAACAGAAGGGTCCAGCACAGCAGGGATCCGACCTCCAGACTATATTTCGCCGCCTCAGATCTTCTTCCCCGCCGTTGGCAGCCATGAAAACTGCATTACCATCATCAACCGAGCAGATGACCTCGAGGACTACACGGGTCCGCAAGAGAGGTCGCACTCTTTCGTGTCTGCTTACGTTATGCATCGCTTAATATTACATGCTACATTATCGTCATGTTCACCGATTAGACTCTGAGTTAGCTCCAGACAAATGGTCAAACTTGAGTTTTTAAATGGTTGTGGGGTACATATCGGGGCCGCTATCAATAGTATCTATCTACTATCTGGTTAATCTCCGGTGTCTACTATGAGTTTCATGTTGGGTGGGAAACAAACAGTGAAGAAGCCATTATCTGTATTTTTTAACTGAAGCCATTATCTGCCTGCTATTATTGGTTTTGGGTCTATCCACAGGTTGCTACCATCACTCTGGATTTCTGCATGCACTCCTTACATAATCTCACTATGTTTTATTCCTATGCATGACAGTTATTGTAAACAATGGAACTGAACATGTAGAGCAAAAGAGACGAGCCTTGCGTGGCAATAAAATTTCATGCAGACGTCGCTCCATGGTAGGCGCAAAGGCAGCCCCCCTCCATGCATTTCGGATTGTAATCGAGAGGAAGATATCTATTCTGGGGGGGTTCAGAAGGAGAAGACAACTCCTATTTACCCCCTGAGGTCTTCGCTCTAACTTGGCATGCTGATGTTGGTTATATCATGCATATGGTGTCTTGCATTGCTTACTTTATACATCAAATATGTCATCTGCTTAGTTTAGACATCCTTTGTGCGAATGCCATATGTTTAGTTTATTCATCGTTTATGTGAATTATGCAACGCCATCTTGTTTAGCCAGGCATCATATATGTGAATTTTGCAATGCCATCCTGCTTAGCCAGTCATCTTATATGTAAATTATATCAAGCCATCCTTTTTTCGTTACATATTACATTTGTCAACAATGTTAGTACATTCAACTGATCTTCGTGTGCATCAGCCATTTGACACGGTGATGGCAAATTCTGGAGTGAAAACAAGGTCTTCAGAGTAGACTATGCTATCTGACGAAGCGCATATCTCGCTGGTTACGGATAGCTCCTCAGAGGAGGATTCAGAGACAAATGACCAGTCCTATCCCCCCCTGAGGTGTATGCTCTAACTTGGCAGGGTTATGTTGCTCATATCGTGCGTATGGTGTCTCGCATTGCTATGTCATTTGATTAGTTTAGACATTCTTTGTGTGAATGCCACCTGTTCAGTGTCTAATTACCATATATGTGAATTATGCATTGTCATCTTGTTGCAAGACATTATATATGTGAATTATACAATGCTATCTTGTTGCAAAGGCATTATATATGTGAATTATGCAATGCCATGCTGTTTAGCCAATCATCATGTATGTGAATTATATCATGCTATCATTTTTTTGTATTACGTGTTCCATTTGTCGACAACGTTTGTATATTCAACTACTCTTCCTGTGCATCAGCCATTTGAAGCGGTGATGGAAGTATCTGGAGTGAAAACAAGGTATTCAGAGCAGACAATGCTACATGCTGAAGCAGACATCTTGCTGGTTACAAAGAGCTCCTCAGACGAGGATTCAGAGACTGATGACCAGTCCTATCCCCCCCCCCCGAGGTCTATGCTCAAACTTGGCAGGGTTATATTACCCATGTCATGCATGTTGTCTTGCATTGCTTAGTTTTTACATCATATATGGATTGCCATCTGCTTACTTGCTTACTATATAAATCATATATTTGAATTATATCATGCCATCATGTTTACATAGTACATACACATCATCTATCTGAATTATGGCATGGCAACCCATTTAATAAAGACATCATATAGTTATATCATCTCATCCTGTTTAGTGCTTACAGTCATCATATTTTGAATTATGGCATTCTATCCGTGAATGTATGTGAATTATGGCATGCCAACCTATTTAATAAACACATTATATAGTTATGGCATGTCATCCTGTTTACATAGTCTCATATTTTGAACTATGTCTTTCCATCTTTTTTAGTTAGCCATCATAATGTGAAATTGTGTCATGCTATCCTGTTTAGTTAGCCATCATATATGTGAAATTGTGTCATGCTATCCTGTTTGGTTACACAACATAAATATCAATTATTTCATGCCCTCTTTTATTCCCCACTATCCACTGCACCTGTCTATCATACAAAACTTTCAATTACTTTTCTTGTTTATCAACCATTTGAATTGGAGAGCGTGATGGCAATATCTAAGGGAGTAACAACACGGTCTTCAGAAAAGATAGTGCTACCAGTTGATGCAGATAGAACCACGGTTGTACTTGCCCAAGGACCAGATCCACCACACATAACCCAGACTCTCGCAGATTGTACCCCTACCCAGTTGGACAGAGAACCAACTACACCCCTTCTAACCCCAACCCCGGCAGATAGTAACCTAGTTCCAGTTGACACAACATCGTCTCCACCACAGAGCACCCAAACACGAGCAGTTAGTAAGGGAACTGCAGTGCCCAAAGCACGAGGACCACCACTCCGAATCCCAACTCAACGCTTAAAGGAGAAGAAGATTTGTTCTCAGGTCAGGTTCTGTAGCTATGGCTCATACTCCTTTGCTCTTGCATTACTGTATTTACTCATACCAACTATTTTCAAATTTGAAGGATGGAATTGAAACTCCAATGGCGCAACAGGTATGTTTTAAACCTATTTATTTAACTGGTTTGCTGTTGTAACCTGCTCTATGTTGATTTCAGTTTCAATTGAATAAACAGTTATGTTCTCATGTCATGCACATTACAAGTTTTGTTATTGCTCTATAGTTACCCACACTTATATTCTGTCTATTCTGCTTTGTCTTGAACAAATATTATTTGAACTATGTCTCTATCTTGATTTGGCAACAAAAACTAGAATGATATAGACCATAAAGTGACCATGGTACATAGATATATGTTTGTTTCATGTTGTTATCCTGTCCACTTTACAACTGAACTCATTTACCAAAATGAGTTTCATATACAACATGGTAAACATGTGATGTGTCTTCTTGTTTCTCTTTTAGAATGCGGACAAAATATTGGAGAATAGTACCACGTCATCCAATGGTAAAGGAAGTAATGCAGATAAGGTTCAAGATAATGAGACATCCTTGTTGGTCTCCAAGAAAGCTGATAAAAACTATCTTCACAATAGTGAGGGAACCCAAAAGTTCTGTCTTGATGTAGTGTTCGAGTTACTGGCCACTACTGCTGGCACAAGCTCTTTGAACTCGCTGCCTGGATTAGTTCGTCTTCTTGAGTCTCAACTTCAAGTTGAAAGACATCAATCAGATGTGCTGCGACAGGAAGCTGAAGGACTGAGGAAGTCCCTGCAGAATTCAGATGCATATTTTCTGGTGCAACATCAAGCGCTGGAGGATTTAAGCGCCAAACAATATAAAGTTAATAAGCTTGCTAAGCATCTTGCCAGCATTATGGGTACCTAGGATATTGTTTCTTGAGATCTTCTGAAGTGGTTTCAGTTCTGGATTTGTTTTGCTGCGGTGTTTATTTGCACTGGTCGCCAACTTTGACAACCAGTGTATATGATATGCTGCTTTGTTCCCTATATTTGCACTGGTGGCGAACTTTGATGCCCAGTGGATGTAATATGTGTAATAGCCATGATAGCCTAGCGTTAGTTTCTTGCTTATTTATTTCCTTGTTGTCTTGTTTATTTGTTTGCTTGTAGTCATTGCAGTTCTTTTTCCGCGGTTAGCTAGTGGCTGCAATAACCTATTTTTTAAAACTAGGCCACAATAACCATGGGCTAATATTTACTGTAGTGACACTGGGCCTCCTACTGGCCGTAGAAATAGTGGGCCTTCTACGGGCCGTAGAAACAATGGGCCTTCTTGTTGGAAATATGCCCTAGAGGCAATAATAAAATGATTATTATATTTCCTTGTTCATCATAATTGTCTGTTGTTCATGTTTTAATTGTATTATCTGGAAATCGTAATACATGTGTGAATACATAGACCACAATGTGTCCCTAGTGAGCCTCTAGTTGACTAGCTCGTTGATCAACAGATAGTCATGGTTTCCTGGCTATGGACATGGGGATGTCATTGATAACAGGATCACATCATTAGGAGAATGATGTGATGGACAAGACCCAATCCTAAACATAGCACAAGATCGTATAGTTCGTTTGCTAGAGTTTTCCAATGTCAAGTATCTTTTCCTTAGACCATGAGATCGTGTAACTCCCGGATACCGTAGGAGTGCTCTGGGTATACCAAACGTCACAACGTAACTGGGTGACTATAAAGGTATACTACGGGTATCTCCGAAAGTGTCTGTTGGGTTGACACGGATCAAGACTGGGATTTGTCACTCCGTATGACGGAGAAGTATCTCTGGGCCCACTCGGTAATGCATCATCATAATGAGCTCAAAGTGACCAATTGTCTGGTCACGGGATCATGCATTACGGTACGAGTAAAGTGACTTGCCGGTAACGAGATTGAACGAGGTATTGGGATACCGACGATCGAATCTCGGGCAAGTAACATACCGATTGACAAAGGGAATTGTATACGGGGTTGCTTGAATCCTCGACATCGTGGTTCATCCGATGAGATCATAGAGGAGCATGTGGTAGCCAACATGGGTATCCAGATCCCGCTGTTGGTTATTGATCGGAGAGCCGTCTCGGTCATGTCTACATGTCTCCCGAACTCGTAGGGTCTACACACTTAAGGTTCGGTGACGGTAGGGTTGTAGAGATATGAATATGCAGTAACCTGAAAGTTGTTCGGAGTCCCGAATGAGATTTTGGACGTCACGAGGAGTTCCGGAATGGTCCGGAGGTGAAGAATTATATATAGGAAGTGCAGTTTCGGCCATCGGGAGAGTTTCGGGGTCACCGGTATTATACCGGGACCACCGGAAGGGTCCCGGGGGTCCACCGGGTGGGGCCACCCATCCCGGAGGGCCCCATGGGACAAAGTGGGGAGGGGAACCAGCCCATAGTGGTCTGGTGCGCCCCCCTAGGCCCACCCCATGCGCCTAGGGTTGGAACCCTAGGGGTGAGGGGCGCCCCACCTTGCCTTGGGGGCTACTCCACCCTTGGCCGCCCCCCCCCTAGGAGATCCCATCTCCTAGGGCCGGCACCCCCCCCCTAGGGGAGCCTATATAAAGGGGGGAGGAAGGGGGCAGCGAGACCTTGAGTCTTGGCGTCTCCCTCTCCCCTGCTACACCTCTCCCTCTCGCAGTACTACGGCGAAGCCCTGCTGCGGTGACGCCCTGGATCTTCATCAACCTCTCCTCCCCCCTTGTTGAATCAAGAAGGAGGAGACGTCACGCTGACCGTACGTGTGTTGAACATGGAGGTGCCTTCCGTTCGGCGCTAGGATCTCCGGTGATTTGGATCACGTCGAGTACGACTTCCTCATCCCCGTCCATGAACGCTTCCGCGCGTGATCTACAAAGGTATGTAGATGCAATCCGATCACTCGTTGCTAGATGAACTCCTAGATGGATCTTGGTCAAACCGTAGGAAAATGTTTGTTTTCTGCAACGTTCCCCAACAGTGGCATCATGAGCTAGTTCTATGCGTAGTTCTCCTTGCACGAGTAGAACACAATTTGTTGTGGGCGTAGATGTTGTCAACTTTCTTGCCGCTACTAGTCTTATCTTGCTTCAGCGGTATTGTGGGATGAAGCGGCCCGGACCGACCTTACACGTACGCTTACGTGAGACTGGTTCCACCGACTGACATGCACTAGTTGCATAAGGTGGCTAGCGGGTGTCCGTCTCTCCCACTTTAGTTGGAGCGGATTCGATGAAAAGGGTCCTTATGAAGGGTAAATAGAAGTTGACAAATCACGTTGTGGCTATTACGTAGGTAAGAAAACGTTGTTGCTAGAACCCTTTTGCAGTCACGTAAAACTTGCAACAACAATTAGAGGACGTCTAACTTGTTTTTGCAGCAAGTGATTTGTGATGTGATATGGCCAAAGTTGTGATGAATGATGAATGATATATATGTGATGTATGAGATCATGTTCTTGTAATAGGAATCACGACTTGCATGTCGATGAGTATGACAACCGGCAGGAGCCATAGGAGTTGTCTTTATTTTTTGTATGACCTGCGTGTCATTGAGAAACGCCATGTAAATTACTTTACTTTATTGCTAAACGCGTTAGCCATAGTAGTAGAAGTAATAGTTGGCGAGCAACTTCATGGAGACATGATGATGGAGATCATGGTGTCATGCCGGTGACAAGATGATCATGGAGCCCCAAGATGGAGATCAAAGGAGCTATGTGATATTGGCCATATCATGTCACTATTATTATTTGATTGCATGTGATGTTTATCATGTTTTTGCATCTTGTTTACTTAGAACAGCGGTAGTAAATAAGATGATCCCTCATAATAATTTCAAGAAAGTGTTCCCCCTAACTGTGCACCGTTGCGACAGTTCGTTCTTTCGAAGCACCACATGATGATCGGGTGTGATAGATTCCAACGTTCACATACAACGGGTGTAAGACAGATTTACACATGCAAACACTTAGGTTGACTTGACGAGCCTAGCATGTACAGACATGGCCTCGGAACACAGAAGACCGAAAGGTCGAGCATGAGTCGTATAGAAGATACGATCAACATGAAGATGTTCACCGATGTTGACTAGTCCGTCTCACGTGATGATCAGACATGGCCTAGTTAACTCGGATCATGTTATACTTAGATGACTGGAGGGATGTCTATCTAAGTGGGAGTTCATTATATAATTTGATTAGATGAACTTAATTATCATGAACTTAGTCTAAAATCTTTACAATATGTCTTGTAGATCAAATGGCCAACGTTTTCCTCAACTTCAATGTGTTCCTAGAGAAAACCAAGCTGAAAGACGATGGCAGCAACTATATGGACTGGGTCCGGAACCTGAGGATCATCCTCATAGCTGCCAAGAAAGATTATGTCCTACTAGCACCGCTAGGTGACGCACCCGTCCCACAGAACCAAGACGTTATGAATGCTTGGCAGGCACGTGCTGATGATTACTCCCTCGTTCAGTGCGGCATGCTTTACAGCTTAGAACCGGGGCTCCAAAAGCTCATGCCCGGGTCGAGAGATATGAAGTCTCCGACAAGTTCTTCAGCTGTAAGATGGAGGAAAATAGTTCTGTCAGTGAGCACATACTCACTATGTCTGGGTTACATAACCGCTTGACTCAGCTGGGAGTTAATCTCCCGGATGACGCGGTCATTGACAGAATCCTCCAGTTGCTTCCACCAAGCTACAAGAGCTTTGTGATGAACTTCAATATGCAGGGGATGGAAAAGACCATTCCTGGAGTATTTGCAATGCTGAAATCAGCAGAGGTAGAAGTCAAAAAGGACCATCAAGTGTTGATGGTGAATAAAACCACTAAGTTCAAGAAAGGCAAGGGTAAGAAGAACTTCAAGAAGGACGGCAAGGGAGTTGCCGCGCCTGGTAAGCAAGCTGCCGGGAAGAAGCCAAAGAATGGACCCAAGCCTGAGACTGAGTGTTTTTATTGCAAGGGAAGTGGTCACTGGAAGCGGAACTGCCCCAAATACTTAGCGGACAAGAAGGCCGGCAAAGCGAAAGGTATATGTGATATACATGTAATTGATGTGTACCTTACTAGTACTCATAGTAGCTCCTGGGTATTTGATACCGGTGCAGTTGCTCACATTTGTAACTCAAAGCAGGAGCTGCGGAATAAACGGAGACTGGCGAAGGACGAGGTGACGATGCGCGTAGGGAATGGTTCCAAGGTCGATGTGATCGCCGTCGGCACGCTACCTCTACATTTACCCACGGGATTAGTTTTAAACCTCAATAATTGTTATTTAGTACCACCTTTGAGCATGAACATTGTGTCAGGATCTTGTTTATTTCGAGATGGCTACTCATTTAAATCTGAGAATAATGGTTGTTCTATTTATATGAGAGATATGTTTTATGGTCATACTCCTATGGTGAATGGTTTATTCTTAATGAATCTCGAGCGTAATGCTACACATATTCATAGTGTGAATACCAAAAGATGGAAGGTTGATAATGATAGTCCCACATACTTGTGGCACTGCCGTCTTGGTCACATAGGTCTCAAACACATGAAGAAGCTCCATGCTGATGGACTTTTAGAGTCTCTTGATTACGAATCATTTGACACGTGCGAACCATGCCTCATGGGTGAGATGACCAAGACTCCGTTCTCAGGAACAATGGAGCAAGCAACCAACCTATTGGAAATCATCCATACTGATGTGTGTGGTCCAATGAGTGTTGAGGCTCGTGGTGGCTATCGTTATGTTCTCACCCTCACTGATGACTTAAGTAGATATGGGTATATCTACTTAATGAAACACAAGTCTTAAACCTTTGAAAAGTTCAAGGAATTTCAGAGTGAGGTTGAGAATCAACGTGACAGAAAAATCAAGTTTTTGCGATCAGATCGTGGAGGAGAATACTTGAGTCACGAATTTGGTACACACTTAAGAAAATGTGGAATAGTTTCACAACTCACGCCACCTGGAACACCTCAGCGTAATGGTGTGTCCGAACGTCGTAATCGCACTCTATTGGATATGGTGTGATCTATGATGTCTCTTACCGATTTACCACTGTCATTTTGGAGCTATGCTTTAGAGACTGCCACATTCACTTTAAATAGGGCTCCGTCGAAATACGTTGAGACGACACCGTATGAATTATGGTTTGGGAAGAAGCCTAAGCTGTCGTTTCTAAAAGTTTGGGGATGCGATGCTTATGTCAAGAAACTTCAACCTGAAAAGCTCGAACCCAAGTCAGAAAAATGTGTCTTCATAGGATATCCTAAAGAAACTATTTGGTATACCTTCTACCTCAGATCCGAAGGCAAGATCTTTGTTGCCAAGAATGGATCCTTTCTAGAGAAGGAGTTTCTCTCGAAAGAAGTAAGTGGAAGGAGAGTAGAACTTGATGAAGTATCACCTCTTGAACCGGAAAGTGGCGCAACTCAGGAAAATGTTCCTGTGGTGCCTGCACCAATTAGAGAGGAAGTTAATGATGATGATCAAGATACTTCTGATCAAGCTCCTACTGAACTTCGAAGGTCCACAAGGACACGTTCCGCACCAGAGTGGTACGGCAACCCTGTCTTGGAAATCATGTTGTTAGACAACGGTGAACCTTCAAACTATGAAGAAGCGATGGCGGGCCCAGATTCCGACAAATGGCTGGAAGCCATGAAATCCGAGATAGGATCCATGTATGAAAACGAAGTATGGACTTTGACTGACTTGCCCGATGATCGGCGAGCCATATAAAATAAATGGATCTTTAAGAAGAAGAAGACAGACACGGATGGTAATGTGACTATCTATAAAGCTAGGCTTGTTGCTAAGGGTTATCGACAAGTTCAAGGGGTTGACTACGATGAGACATTCTCTCCCGTAGCAAAGCTGAAGTCCGTCCGAATCATGTTAGCAATTGCCGCATACTATGATTATGAGATATGGCAAATGGACGTCAAAACGGCATTCCTTAACGGTTATCTTAAGGAAGAACTGTATATGATGCAGCCGGAAGGTTTTGTCGATCCTAAGAATGCTGACAAGGTGTGCAAGCTCCAACGCTCGATTTATGGGCTGGTGCAAGCATCTCGGAGTTGGAACATTCGCTTTGATGAGATGATCAAAGCGATTGGGTTTATGTAGACTTATGGAGAAGCCTGCGTTTACAAGAAAGTGAGTGGGAGCTCTGTAGCATTTCTCATATTATATGTAGATGACATACTTTTGATGGGAAATGATATAGAACTTTTGGATAGCATTAAGGCCTACTTGAATAAGAGTTTTTCAATGAAGGACCTTGGCGAAGCTGCTTATATATTAGGCATCAAAATCTATAGAGATAGATCAAGACGCCTCATAGGTCTTTCACAAAGCACATACCTTGATAAGATATTGAAGAAGTTCAATATGGATCAGTCTAAGAAGGGGTTCTTGCCTGTGTTGCAAGGTGTGAAATTGAGCTCAGCTCAATGTCTGACCACGGCAGAAGATATAGAAGAGATGAGTGTCATCCCCTATGCCTCAGCCATAGGGTCTATTATGTATGCCATGCTGTGTACCAGACCTGATGTAAACCTTGCTGTAAGTTTGGTAGGTAGGTACCAAAGTAATCCCGGCAAGGAACACTGGACGGCGGTCAAGAATATCCTGAAGTACCTGAAAAGGACTAAGGAAATGTTTCTCGTTTATGGAGGTGACGAAGAGCTCGTCGTAAAGGGTTACGTCGACGCTAGCTTCGACACAGATCTGGATGACTCTAAGTCACAAACCGGATACGTGTATATTTTGAATGGTGGGGCAGTAAGCTGGTGCAGTTGCAAGCAAAGCGTCGTGGCGGGATCTACATGTGAAGCGGAGTACATGGCAGCCTCGTAAGCAGCACATGAAGCAATATGGGTGAAGGAGTTCATCACCGACCTAGGAGTCATACCCAATGCGTCGGGGCCAATCAAGCTCTTCTGTGACAACACTGGAGCTATTGCACTTGCCATGGAGCCCAGGTTTCACAAGAAGACAAGGCACATCAAGCGTCGCTTCAACTCCATTCGTGAAAATGTTCAAGATGGAGACATAGAGATTTGTAAAGTACATACGGACCTGAATGTAGCAGATCCGTTGACTAAACCTCTCCCTAGAGCAAAACATGATCAATACCAGAATTCCATGGGTGTTCGATTCATCACAATGTAACTAGATGATTGACTCTAGTGCAAGTGGGAGACTGTTGGAAATATGCCCTAGAGGCAATAATAAAATGAATATTATATTTCCTTGTTCATCATAATTGTATGTTGTTCATGCTTTAATTGTATTATCCAGAAATCGTAATACATGTGTGAATACATAGACCACAATGTGTCCCTAGTGAGCCTCTAGTTGACTAGCTTGTTGATCAACAGATAGTCATGGTTTCCTGGCTATGGACATGGGGATGTCATTGATAAAGGGATCACATCATTAGGAGAATGATGTGATGGACAAGACCCAGTCCTAAACATAGCACAAGATCGTATAGTTCGTTTGCTAGAGTTTTCCAATGTCAAGTATATTTTCCTTAGACCATGAGATCGTGTAACTCCCGGATATCGTAGGAGTGCTCTGGGTATACCAAACGTCACAACGTAACTGGGTGACTATAAAGGTATACTACGGGTATCTCCGAAAGTGTCTGTTGGGTTGACACGGATCAAGACTGGGATTTGTCACTCCGTATGACGGAGAGGTATCTCTGGGCCCACTCGGTAATGCATCATCATAATGAGCTCAAAGTGACCAAGTGTCTGGTCATGGGATCATGCATTACGGTACGAGTAAAGTGACTTGCCGGTAACGAGATTGAACGAGGTATTGGGATACTGACGATCGAATCTCGGGCAAGTAACGTACCGATTGACAAAGGGAATTGTATACGGGGTTGCTTGAATCCTCGACATCGTGGTTCATCCGATGAGATCATCGAGGAGCATGTGGGAGCCAACATGGGTATCCAGATCCCGCTGTTGGTTATAGATCGGAGAGCCATCTCGGTCATGTCTACATGTCTCCCGAACCCGTAGGGTCTACACACTTAAGGTTCGGTGACGCTAGGGTTGTAGAGATATGAATATGCAGTAACCCGAAAGTTGTTCGGAGTCCCGGATGAGATCCTGGACGTCACGAGGAGTTCCGGAATGGTCCGGAGGTGAAGAATTATATATAGGAAGTGCAGTTTTGGCCATCTGGAGAGTTTCGGGGTCACTGGTATTATACCGGGACCACCGAAAGGGTCCCGGGGGTCCACCGGGTGGGGCCACCCATCCTGGAGGGCCCCATGAGCCAAAGTGGGGAGGGGAACCAGCCCATAGTGGGCTGGTGCGCCCCCCTAGGGCCACCCCATGTGCCTAGGGTTGGAACCCTAGGGGTGGGGGGGCCCACCTTGCCTTGGGGGCTACTCCACCCTTGGCCGCCGCCCCCCCTAGGAGATCCCATCTCCTAGGGCTGGCGCCCCCCTTAGGGGAGACTATATAAAGGCGGGGAGGGAGGGGGCAGCGAGACCTTGAGTCTCGGCGCCTCCCTCTCCCCTGATACACCTCTCCCTCTCGCAGTACTACGGCGAAGCCCTGCTGCGGTGACGCCCTGCATCCACCACCACGCCGTCGTGCTGCTGGATCTTCATCAACCTCTCCTCCCCCCTTGTTGAATCAAGAAGGAGGAGACGCCACGCTGACCGTACGTGTGTTGAACATGGAGGTGCCTTCCGTTCGGCGCTAGGATCTCCGGTGATTTGGATCACGTCGAGTACGACTTCCTCATCCCCGTCCTTGAACGCTTCCGCGCGTGATCTACAAAGGTATGTAGATGCAATCCGATCACTCGTTGCTAGATGAACTCCTAGATGGATCTTGGTGAAACCATAGGAAATTTTTTGTTTTCTGCAATGTTCCCCAACACTTCTGCGGGCCGTATTATCAATGGGCCTTATACGGGCCGTATGATCAATTGGCCAAACATGGGCCAAACAGACCGCATTATGGCCGTAAACGGGCTAGAGTTGGAATCGTCCGTTCATGGGCCGACCATAACGGACCATCGTTAATAGGTTGTATTTGATGACGCTATGAAAACGGCCCAACGTATTAACGGACCACAAACGGGCCGACTGTAACCACGGGCTGAATTTGGCCCACAAGCAGAAAATGACGGTAACGGCCCGTAAGTAAACGAATGTTGGAAATGAGCCCAAGAATAAATGGGCTCTGAGAAGGCCGAAAGATAACATGGGCTAGAAACGGCCCAACAGAATAACGGGCCGTTAATGGGTATAAAGTGATACACTGTTCATTACGGGCCAGTTTCACCACGGGCCATTAATGGGTGTAAAGTGATACACTATTCATTACGGGCCAGTTTCACCACGGGCCATTAGTAGGCTAAGAGCTACATAGGGCCTCATATGGGCCGAAAGACGTCATGGGACATACATGGGCCAGAAGTGAAAACGGGCTGGAATCATATTGGATGGCCCAGATGACGCTACTGGGCCTAATTCGAATAGGGCGTAACGGGCCTTGGGTTAGCGGGCTGTAAATGGGCTATATGTGAACATGTCGTTAACAGGCTTTCCATGGGCCGGCCCGCCACCTTTTGACCAAGTCAAACGGGCCGGCCTTTTCATAGGAATAGGCATCTGTTGGGCCGTGCCACGTGTCGACGTATCATAGGCGCCTATATGACCCACTGACGAGCTGACACGTGTTTC
Source organism: Triticum dicoccoides (assembly GCF_002162155.2). Taxonomy (NCBI): domain Eukaryota; kingdom Viridiplantae; phylum Streptophyta; class Magnoliopsida; order Poales; family Poaceae; genus Triticum; species Triticum dicoccoides. Next base: position 493,972,056 of record NC_041384.1, on the reverse strand, counting down.
GTCGGGCCAATAAGAATTTTACACGTGGAAATTTCCCATTGGTCGTGGCTGTTAACGGGTTATCGGATCCAAAACCCGATCCGATAGCTTAACGGCATTCAGTTACGGTGGATGCCACATGTCGGTCACCCTTGACGAAAGCACTTCTGTGGCGCGTGATTTATCGTCATGGAAGTGGACACTTCCATGATGATAATTTTGGCAATGTCATGGAACACTTCTACGATAGCACAGGTATGACTATCTTGATTCTGTCATAAATTTGTCATGGATGTACATGCTTGACAGAAAATGCGACCTACTGTGACAAACACGTATCATCACGGAAGTGTATTTTTTGTAGTGGGCTACTGTCTATGTGGTAACATTTTCTTATAATTCAATTACTTACCTCAAAGCCTGTTAGGAGGCTGGCGCAAGCTTCGGTTAGTCCGCTTTTGGCAGACCGAACCTTCTCGATCATCACACTCATAATAGTGCGGTGCTCTTCGTCGATGGAAGCACCTCGAAGCGCTTCCAACAAATTGTCCGGTGCCTCTAGATGGACAGAGGCCACCGGCGTGGGCGGCTTGTCTCCCGTAACAGGGAGTTGTCTCCGCCGCGGTGTTCGGCCGACGGCCGGACTTGGGGCCTGTGGGAGTCTTGCTCCCTTTGCGCCCAGGGCCCAGAAGGTCGCCTCGAGCCACCTCTAGGACCACCTCCCCTCAGCTCGGTGCCTTCGCAGACAACACTTCGGCGTTGTCCGTAGGGAAGGGGGTAGAGGCGGTTGGAAGTGAGTCGCTCTTCATATCCGACGAGCCCAAAGAATCACCCGACGAAGATACGTCGATACGGGCTCTGGGCGGACTGCATAATCGTGTTCGGCATGAGTAGAAGCAGTTCGATAAAGCAGACCAATAATCATTATGATATTCGGATACTTACGACTTTGCCAGGAGCTTGTCCCTAAGTAGCCACTCGTCGCCGCTGTCGGCAGCCGTCGTGGAACAGTCCGAAAGTAGAGTCTTTCCCTTCTTGGACCCTTCGGCCTCCCCAGTTGGGGCAGCCTTCCTTTTCTTGTCTCCCTGGCTGGAGGGGGAGAACCTTCATCTTCCTCCTCCTCGCTTTCGCGAGAGGAGTGCGTCTCAGAGTCATCGGGCGATGAGCCCGATACCACCTAACATTGGGAACTCTTTCGGGTCCCCTTGGCCTTCTTCTCCGGCACCTCATAAGGTGCCGGAGTCAACATCTCCGTCAGGAGAGCGTCCACTGGAGCTTCAGGCAGGGGAGCGGGGCAGTCGATCTGCTCCGCCGTCTGCACCCAGTCCTGTTAAAGCCATGGGAGCTTAGGTCCTGCGCATGATTAAACTAGGGAGGATAAATGCCCTATAAGATATAGAGACCTTACCGGTTTCGCAAGGCGCTTCGTGCTAAGTCTGCGATCCTCGGTTAGGGAAGGGGGGACCTCAGCGCCTTTGAACAACACCTTCCAGACGTCCTTGTGCGTCGTGTCGAAGCGCTCACGCAGAGTCTGGTGCTGGGCCGGGTCGAACTCCCATAGATTGAACACCCATTGTTAACACGGGAGGATCCGACGGAAGAGTATGACCTAGACCATGTTGACAAGTTTGATTTTCTTATTCATCATGTTCTTGATGCAGGTCTAGAGTCTGGTCAGCTCTATCGGGTTACCCCAGGGTAGGCCCTTCTCTTTCCAGGAGGTGAGCCGCATAGGGATTCCGGATCGGAACTCGGGGGCCGCCACCCATTTGGGGTCGCGTGGCTCGGTGATGTAGAACCACCCCGATTGCCACCCCTTTATGGTCTCCACATAGGAGCCCTCGAGCCATGTGACATTGGGCATCTTGCCCACCATGGCACCTCTGCACTCCGCTTGTTGGCCGCTCACTACCTTCGGTTTCACATTGAAGGTTTTCAGCCACGGGCCGAAGTGGGGCCGGATGCGGAGGAAGGCCTCGCACACGGCGATAAACGCCGAGATGTTGAGGATGAAGTTTGGGGCCAGATCGTGGAAGTCCAGCCCGTAGTAGAACATGAGGCCACGGACAAATGGGTCGAGGGGAAATCCCAGTCCGCGGACGAAATGGGTGAGGAAAACTACCCTCTCATGGGGCTCTGGAGTAGGGACGATTTGCCCCGCACTGGGCAGCCGGTGGGTGATATTTGCGGCCAAGTATCCGGCCCCCGCAGCTTTTTTATGTCCTTCTCCTTGACGGAGGATTTCATCCACTTTCCTCCCGCTCTGGACATGGTTGGGGTGGTCTGAGGAGAAGGGTGCGAACTTGGGCGTTGGAGCTCGAGTGCGCGAGAATGGATTGGCGAGGAGGAAGAAGGCGTGGGTGAAAAAAGGTGAACCCTTATCCCTTTATAAAGGTGGACGAAACTATACGCCCCCACTAGCCTGGTTAACTCGCTTATTCCCCAAGCACCGCGATTGATGGAGCAGTTGGGTTACCCATGCCCGTATTGATGAGAATCCCGTGATAAGGGGACACGATCTCTGCTTCGACAAGACGTCCCAAAGAAACCGCCTCGCGGTATGCACCAAGGCTGGTTGAGAAAAACGGCTTGATAATAACCGGGCCATGGTATGATGTCATGATATCAAATGTGTCAGCAGGTCGGATTTGTGGAAATATTATTCTCTCTACGGTGGTATGTGGAACTTGTTTTGCAGAGCCGGACACTATCCTTGTGTTCAAGATCTTCTATGGAGTATTCGGAGGAGGAACCCGCCTTGCAATGCCGAAGACAATCTGCGGGCCGGACTCATTGTCATTGAAGCCTGGTTCAGGGGCTACTGAGGAAGTCCTGGATTAGGGGGTATCCGGACAGCCGGACTATATCCTTTGGCTGGACTGTTGGACTATGAAGATACAAGATTGAAGACGTCGTCTCGTGTCCGGATGGGACTCTCATTGGCGTGGAAGGCAAGCTTGGCGATACGGATATGTAGATCTCCTCCCATTGTAACCAACTCTGTGTAACCCTAGCCCCCTCCGGTGTCTATATAAACCGGAGGGCTCAGTCCGTAGGACAACAACAATCATACCATAGGCTAGCTTCTAGGGTTTAGCCTCTACGATCTCGTGGTAGATCAACTCTGGTACTACTCATATCATCAAGATCAATCAAGCAAGAAGTAGGGTATTACCTCCATAGAGAGGGCCCGAACCTGGGTAAACATCGTGTCCCTTGCCTCCTGTTACCATCCGCCTTAGACGCACAATTCGGGACCCCCTACCCGAGATCCGCCGGTTTTGACACCGACAGTGGCCCTTAGTCCGATGGATCTTGCAGTATGGCCCATCACCTTTCCCAGCCTTCTCGGTGACCGCGGCCTCCCGGAAATCAGTGCACGTGGCAACTTCCTTGCTAGGCGCCTCTGGCTTGGCCTTCTTGCCTGTACTAGGTGTGCCCGATCCTTCAACGGTCATCACTGCCTTATCCTTGCGCCTTTTGTTGCGTTTCTTGTTCTTCTTCTTCTGACTAGTGGCCTCGTCATCATCTTTCGAGTTGATGTCAACGCCATCCTCTTCTCCGGGGAGCCGTCTCCCCTCCTCTATCCAGGCACACTTGTCCACTAGAGTGTAAAGCCCCTTCACAGTTTTGGGCAATCGAACGTTCATCTTGGAACGTATTCGATGATTGCGCACGTTGGACTAGAACGCAACTATCACAGCTTCCGGGTGGATGTGTGGAATGTTCCTGTGTACTCGGCTGAACCTTTGCATGTACTTCCACAGGGTCTCTCCTTCTTTATGTGGAAGGAAATGCAAGTCGCTAGGCCGCCCTGGTTCTTGATGGCCGCCCGTGAAGGCGCCAATGAACTCATGGCATATGTCAACCCATGACGAAATAGAGTTCTCCGACAGGTGCATTAGCCAAGACCTCACATTCGGCTTGAGCGCCAAAGGGAAGTATTTGGCCAACACCTTCTCATCTCTTCCCCTGACAGCTTGAACAGCGATGGTGTAGATGCTCAAGAACTCTGCCGGGTTCTGTCTTCCGTCATATTTCTCTGGTATCTTTGGCTTGAATGTGCGAACGGATGGCCAACAAACTTTCCGCAGCTTGCGGGTGAAGGCAAGGGACCCAACCTCGAAAGGCAGGTAACCGCCTTCGGCGAGTGCGGGCTCATCGATGTCCGGGCCATCGCGCCTATCGGTATGGCGGTGGGTGTCGCAGTGTCGCTCGGCTTCTGATGGTGCAGGGAGTGGTTGCGCCATGCTCTCGTCCTCGTGAGCCGGCGGCCATGATGGCGTGGTGACGATGTGGTGGTGCTTGGGGACCGGTGGCTCCGTTTGATGCATTGGCTGGTTCAGCTCGCTCCGGGGGTGATGCATGCCCTGCGGTCGCGCCCGCGGCGGGAACGACCGGAGGGTCGCGATTCGCCCCAGAGCAAGCGCCGCCGCTGCAGCTGTGCTCTTTGGCCGGGCGGGGAGGCGCAGACGGAATAACCTCTCCACCCGTTTCTCCCGGAGCGTGATCGCTAGGATGTTGTTGGTGCTGTCCTTCTCCGGTGCCTCCTGCTCCTGCTTCGGCCGCATGGGAGATGGTAACGACGCCGCCTACACCGACCGCGTCCCCCGCAGCGTCCACATCCTCATGCGTCCCTGTAGCCCCCACGATGTCGGTTGTCGCGTGCGGCGGGGCCTTCGAGGTGGACGGGTGAGCTGCGGTACCGGGCTTTTTCTTGGGCACCATGGGCGATAGAGCCATTGATGAAGAAAATGATGATCAAGATGACGCGCTATGTACGCTCTCGGGTTCGTGCAAGC
>NC_041384.1:493941803-493967020 GCF_002162155.2 Triticum dicoccoides | reverse complement strand
TAGCACAACACGACAGAGATCACATAGGCAGTTTTTACCCAGGTTCGGGCTGCCGCGAGGCGTAAAATCCTACTCCTGCTTTGGTGGATTGATGGTGGATTGTGGTGGAAATGCAGTGCTCTTGCCCGGCAGGGTTACCTCGGGGCGAGAACAGCTATGTGCGTACGAGTGTACAAGGGTCCGAATCCTTTCTATGGTTTCCCTGGGCCTCCTTTTATAGATCAAGGGGTCACCACAGTGGCAAATCAGTCAGTGTGTACTGATTAGATAGCAAAACAATGCTATCATACCTAACCCTGCAATGCATGCGGAACAGAGCAAATTAAATACGCCGCTTAGTGTCACATCACGATGTGCCCGAAAGGCCTTGTCGGGCTTGTTTTGCCAGCTCTGCGCCTGCTAGCTTGTCACATCTTTGGACGGGTGTCATTTGGAGATGGTTTCTGTAGGAAATGGCTGCCATGTGGCAAGAACAACCACTTAGTCACTTGGGGGCTTGACACCGCACCGAACGATGACTTGTGTCACTGTAAGGTGGTGCGGTGGAGCCTCGGCGGGGTGGTTCTGCCTTCGTTGAGCCCGGCAGGCCTGCCGAGGCTGTCTGGGGACTTGTCTTTGGGGCAATGATACGTCTCCAACGTATCTATAATTTTTGATTGTTCCATGTTGTTATATTATTAATCTTGGATGTTCCATAATCATTTTATAGTCATTTTATATCATTTTTTGGTACTAACCTATTGACATAGTGCCAAGTGCGAGTTGTTGTTTTCTGCATGTTTTCTACATCGCAGGAAATCAATATCAGACGGAGTCCAAATGCAACGAAACTTCACGGAGATTTTGTTTGGCCCCCGGACCGCCTCTTTGCTCTATAAATACCCCAATATTCCCAAAACCCTAGGGGAGTCGACGAAATATTCATCCAGCCGCCGCAGAGTCCAGAACCACCAGATCCAATCTAGACACCATCTCGGGTGGGGTTCACCACCTCCATTGGTGCCTCTCCGATGATGTGTGAGTAGTTCTTTGTAGACCTTCGGGTCCGTAGTTAGTAGCTAGATGGCTTTCTCTCTCTCGCTGAATTCTCAATATAATGGTCTCTTGGAGATCCATATGATGTAACTCTTTTGCAGTGTGTTTGTTGGGATCTGATGAACTTTGAGTTTATGATCAGTTATATATTTTTATATCCATGAAAGTTATTTGAGTTTCTTTGATCTCTTATAGCCTCGTATTTCTTCTCCGATATTTGGGTTTTGTTTGGCCAACTTGATCTACTTATCTTGCAATGGGAAGAGGTGCGTTGTAGTGGGTTTGATCTTACGGTGCTTGATCCCAGTGATAGAAGGGGAAACGACACGTATGTATCATTGCTATTAAGGATAAAATGATGGGGTCTATCTCTACATAGGTAGATCTTGTGTACATCATGTGATCGTTCTTATTGCATTACTTCGTTTTTCCATGAACTTAATACACTAGATGCATGCATGCTGGATAGCGATCGATGTGTGGAGTAATAGTAGTAGATGCAGGCAGGAGTCGATCTACTACTCTTGGATGTGATGCCTATATAATGATCATTGACTGGATATCATCATGATTATTTGAAGTTCTATCAATTGCCCAACAGTAATTTGTTTGCCCACTGTTTGCTATTTTTCTCGGGAGAAGCCACTAGTGAAATCTACGGCCCCTGGGTATTCTTTATCATATATTTGCCTTTGCGATCTACTTTTCTCTTGCATTTATTTTCAGATCTATTAAACCAAAAATACAAAAATTCCTTGCTATGTTTTATTTCTATTTATTTTATTTGGCGTTCGATCTATCAATCTACTACAATTTATCTCATGTCCTTTTGCCTATCTTGAGGCACCATACCCCGAAAGGGATTGACAACCCCTTTAACACATCGGGTTGTGAGGATTTGTTATCTGTGTGCAGGGGTTGTTTGCCTTGTGTTGCTTGGTTCTCCTACTGGTTCAATAACCTTGGTTTCATATCTGAGGGAAATACCTACCGATGCTGTGCTCCATCATCCCTTCCTCTTTGGGGAAATACCGATGTAGCTTCAAGCGACATCAAAAGGAATTTTTGGCACCATTGCCGGGGAGGATCTTCAACATATACCAGGTGCCTAATCACAAATCTCATCTCCTTGCAATTTACATTATTTTCCATTTGCCTCTCGTTTTCCTCTCCCCCACTTCATAATTTTTTTTTGTTTTATTCGCCTCTCTTTTTCCGTTCGCCGTTTTCTTGTCGGGTCTAATTTTTGAGTGCAATCTTGTCGTGTAGTCATCATGACTGAAGAGAACACCAAGTTTTGTGATTTCTCAAATACCAACAACAATGATTTTATTGGCACTCCGATTGCTCCTCCGGCCACTAGTGTGGAGTCTTGTGATATTAATACTGCTTTGCTGAATCTTGTTCTGAAAGATCAATTTTCCGGTACTCCTAACGAGGATGTCGCGTCCCATCTTAATACCTTCGTGGAATTATGGGATATGCAAAAGAAAAAAGATGTGGACAATGATGTTGTGAAGATGAAATTATTTTCGTTTTCTTTGCGTGATTCTGCAAAAATTTGGTTCTCTTCTTTGCCTCGCAATAGCATTGATTCTTGGAATAAGTGCAAAGATGCTTTTATCACTAAGTATTTTCCTCCCGCAAAAATTATTTCCCTTAGAACCCATATTATGAATTTCAAGCAACTTAAACATGAGCATGTTGCACAATCTTGGGAAAGGATGAAAATGATGCTAAGGAATTGCCCAACTCATGGGTTAAATCTTTGGATGATCATACAAAAACTTTATGCGGAATTGAATTTTGTTTCTCGTAATCTTTTAGATTCCGTTGCGGGTGGTACATTTATGGAAACTAGAGCATAAAAGCGCGCGTTGCTGTGCCCATATATTTTATGGGAATAGTAGGAAAAGATTCAATTATATGAGAAAATTTGGACATCACACAATAAGAGAAAGAAAATGAGCATTTTGTAAAGTACATCAATATACCTGTTTTGAGGGAATAGTACATCAATATATACTTATGCTGGGGTATACGGGTTTTAAAATTGACACGAGTGACACTGCCATCCAAATTAGAATTGGAATGTCATAGTACAAAAAAGTCTGTCTGGCATTCATTTGGTAAGACATTCGAGTAAGTGGTGGAGCATGTCTCGATGGCACACGTTATCATCCGTAGCCTTGACATCTTAGCTGCTGCAGAAAGGAAGCAAATGAATAAAGAATGATGCAATGAAACTATATGTAGCCAAATACTCCTATCCACTTATAACCGGACAGTGACAGAACTCGGGAACGCAACAGCCGGCCACCTTCTGCACCATTAAGAAACAACAAATTAATCAGGAAAACACAGGCTGCAGCGCCACATACTTTTGTTTTTCTGGAGAACAGTGCTACAGATCAGCTAGCCCAATCGCTCCACGAAGCACTCACCTCGCGGCCCAACAACCCGGTTCATGAGAAAGTGCCTAGAAAAACCTGTGGAGCAGCAACCTTTTTCACGTGTTGGTTTGTCAGCTTGTGCAAGCGGATGAGGCGGACGAGGCCCAGAGAATGCTCCGGGACGATAGAATCATCTGATGCGTTCGTGTGCCTAATCGGATGGCTTAGGACCCAAAATCGCTGTGAGGAGGCATAGCTAGCTCAGTTTTACTGTTTAGTAATTACTTTGAGTGAAGCCACCAAATTTCTTGATAATATCATGGCAAATTATTCACAATGGCATACCGAAAGAGCTCCTACTAGTAAAAAAGTTAATTCGGTTGAAGAAATTTCTTCTTTGAGTGAAAAAGTCGATGCTCTTATGAAATTGGTTGCTAGTAAAAGTGCTCCTATTGATTTTAATGATATGCCTTTGTCTACTTTGATTGAGCAAAATAGTGATGCTACAGATGTGAATTTTATTTCCCGAAATAATTTCAGTAACAACGCTTATAGAGGTAATTTTAATCCTAGGCCTTTTCCTAGTAATTCCTCTAATAATTATGGTAATTCCTATGGAAATCAATCTCATAATAATAATAGGAACACCTCTGATCTTGAGAATAATATTAAAGAATTTATCAATACGCAAAAAGTTTTCTACACTTCCATAGAAGAAAAGTTGAATAAGATTGATGATTTGTCTAGAAGTGTTGATAGAATTGCTCATGATGTGGAAAATCTCAAGATGAGAATTTTTGTGCCTAAGGTTGATGAATCAATTAAAGCTCTTGATGTTTCTATGGATGAAAGTAAGAAAAGAACCTCTATGCTTAGGGCTAAAAGAGAATTTTTAGAAAAAGCATTCTCTAGTGATTACTTTCATAAAAGTGATGAAGATCTTAAAATGATTGGTGTTTCTTCTATTGATTCCTTGTTTAGTAAAGTAAAGATTGATGAAAAAGGGAGTGGAGAAGAGTCAACTTTAGGTAGAAGGCGTCCCAATATTTTGGAGGGTGAAAATCTTGTTGATAAAATTGATAAAAGTGGGTTTGGAGAGGTCAAGACTTTAACTATGATGTGCCCACTCTTTTGGATTACAAAGACTTTAATTATGATAGTTGCTCTTTGATTGATTGTATTTCTTTGTTGCAATCCATGATAAATTCACCCCATGCTTATGAACAAAATAAAGCTTTTACTAAACATATTGTTGATGCTATGATGAAAGCTTTTGAAGAAAAATTGGAATTAGAAGTTTCAATTCCTAGAAAATTGCATGATGAATGAGAACCTACTATCAAAGTCAAGATTAAAAATTATGAGTGTTTTGCTTTGTGTGATTTGGGTGCTAGTGTTTCCACAATTCCGAAATCTTTATGTGATGTGCTTGGTCTTACTAATCTTGAAGAATGTTCTGTAAATTTGCACTTGGCGGATTCTACTATTAAAAAGCCTATGGGAATAATTAATGATGTTCTTATTCTTGAAAATAGGAATTATGTGCCCATAGATTTTATTGTTCTTGATATTGATTGCAATCTGTCTTGTCCAATTATTCTTGGTAGACCGTTTTTACGCACTATCGGTGCCGTGATTGATATGAAAGAAGGCAATATTAAGTTCCAATTTCCTTTGAGGAAGGGTATGGAACACTTTCCTATAACAAGAATTAAGCCACCTTATGAATCAATCATGAGGGCATCTTATGGATCTCGAACCAAAGATGACAAAACTTAGATCTTTGCTTTATGCCTAGCTAAGGGCATAAAACTATAGCGCTTGTTGGGAGGCAACCCAATGAATAAAATTTATTTTTGCTTTTTGCTTTCTCTTCTTGTGTGTTTTCACAATTATGCTACTGGTACGATTGTTTTTTTGGTGTTTTAATTAGTGTTTGTGCCAAGTAAACCCTATAGGATCTTGTTGTGTGATAGTTGTTTGATCTTGCTGAAAAACAGGAACTTGTGCAGTCACGAAAACAATTGTTAAAAATCACCAGAACGTGAAAAAATGCCAATTATTTTTGCAGAAGATTAATATAAAAATTACCCTGGTCGTCCTATTTTTCAGAATTTTTGGAGTTACAGAAGTATTCAAAATAGTCAGATTGCTACAGACTGTTCTGTTTTGACAGATTCTGTTTTCTTTGTGTTGTGTGCTTATTTTGATGGATCTATGGTTTTCTTTGATGAGTTTTTTCCATAGAAAAGTTGGAATACAGTAGATATAATACAAAAACAAAATATGAATTGGTTTGATACAGTACTTATAATAGTGGTTTGCTTTCTTATACTAACGGGTCTCACGAAGGTTTTGTTGAGTTTCGTGTGATTGAAGTTTTCAAATTTTGGGTTATCTTACGATAGATGAAGGAAGGATAAAAGAGCCTAAGCTTGGGGATGCCCCGGCATCCCAAGCTATTATCCAAAAATGAGCAACCAACTAAGCTTGGGGATTCCCCCAAGTGGCATCCCCTCTTTCTTCTAACGACCATCGGTATTTTACTCGAAGCTATATTTTTATTCGTCACATGATATGTGTTTTGCTTGGAGCGTCTTATATGATATGAGTCTTTGCTTGTTTTATTTTGTGTTTTAAGTCATCAATCCTTGCTGGACACACTTATTTGAGAGACCCAAAATTATGTCATAACTTGTTAGAATTGCTCTCTATGCTTCACTTAATTTTTTTGTGAGCTATGGACTTGCTCTAGTGCTTCACTTATATCTTTTTGAGCACGATGTGCTTAGTATTTTTGAAGAAATGTTGTCTTGCTTCACTTAGATTTATTTGAGAGTTAGTAAAATTTTCAAGAAATTTTGTCGAGGATATACCCCACGGTATGACCCGGCCGGAGATATAACCCGGCTGGGACTTGGTGTTTCATTGGTAAACCGCCCGAAGAGTGGCGACTCACTGATGACCTAGTTGGGCCTGGTGACTCATTAGTGACCCGGCAGGTATTTCAGATGGATGACAAGGCCCAAGGCCCAAGGCCCAGAAGGCCGGCTCATGTTATGGTGGGCCGGCTTAAGAGGAAAGGCATGAGGAATATTTCCCTTACAAAGAATCAAGACCCGGACTTGTATCCGGCTTGTATTAGAAGATAGACTAGTTCTAATCCTATTGGGACTCTACATGTAACCCGCCCCTCTAACTTATATAAGGAGGGGCAGGGCACCCCAAGAGGGGGGAGATAATCTCTAAGGCTAGATACAACAAAGGGGAGCCGGCTTATACAGCAACTCCCTCATGAGCGCAATGAGACCTAGGCACAAACAGCATGTAGGGATATTACCGGATGATGTTTCCCGGGGCCCGAAGCTGTCTAAACCCTTGTCTTGTGTGTTAATCCGCCTCGCGTCTCTCATCCCGATCAACCCCTCTCAAGCTACCACATAGATGTGTTGGCCTCGTGACTAAGTCCTGACACTAAGGACATTTGTCGTGACAAATCCATGACAAATTCTCTCTTGCTTCACTTAAATTATTTTGAGAGAAAGAAAGAGAAATTATGCTCTTGATCTTCACCTATATTTGTTTGAGCTTATGAAAAGCAACACATGAAAATTAGTCCCAAAGTGGTAGATATCTAAGAAGGATATAATAAAAACTTTCATGAAGATCATTGGACAAAATAAACTTGGTTCTTAGTAATAGTTTTGAGATATGATGATGTGATATGTGAGTTGTGTTGATGAGTAATTATGCTTTAGTAAGAATATTGGTGTTAAGGTTTATGATTCCCTATGCAAGCACGAATGTCAATACTCATGCAATGAAAATATATCCTACTTGTGGTGCATTATTCGGAGTTAATTATGCTTAATGCTTGCTTATGAGATTATTCGTTTCTTGGTTGGTCGCTTCTCCATCTTTTGCTAGCCTTCATTTTGCACCAAGTATGATCTCTACTTGTGCATCCAAAATCCTTTGAACCAGTTTTGCCACATGAGTCCACTATATCTACCTATATGCGGTATTATTTTGCCGTTCTAAGAAAATTTGCATGTGCCATCTCTAATTTTCAAAATAAACTTCTCTTTTGTGTGTTAGTTTCGCTCGTGGAGCGGTGAGGTGTGGCTAATATTTTCCATGCCGGATGTGTTATTCTCATGATGCGTGTTTATTCACTTGTCATTGCACGAGAGTAAGGCAAAGGTTTTAGGATAACCAGTCCCGAAATGCAAAAATGAATTTACTTTATGTTGTCAAATAATAAATTCCTTGGAAAGTGTTGGTATGGAGGGCACCCGTGGATACGACTAGACATGGAAAGTGAAAGTATGGTGGGAAAAGGAATAAACTTTATTTTTTGTTTGGGAACCACCTATGATATATCTAGCATGGAAAGTGTTGGGAACTCTAAGTCATTTTCGTTGGTGGGATGGATACACCTCCCCAAAAAATTATCTCTAATTTTTTCGCTTTGAGCTCTGGCACCTCTACAAATCCCTATTTTCCTCTGCGAAGGGCCTTTCTTTTACTTTATGCAATTTTTATTTTGAATTTGAGTCTCCATCTTCTCTTATAAAAGCAACAACTAGGAGGCAATATGATCGTACTTAAGTAATGGGTGTAGCTAATATTCGAGTGTGTTTCATGAATGGATCAATGGTTGAGCATGATGGGTTAGGGATAACTTATTTTAGCATTGTTATTTTGAAAGACATGGTTGCTTGTTGATATACTTGAGTATCTAAATTATGATGTCAAAACTAGACTATTGCTTTGAATCGCATAAAAGTCCAATTGTCCATGCTATAAAGAAAGAATATGATATGACATGTTAGGCAGCATTCCACATCAAAAATTCTGTTTTTATCACTTACGTACTCGGGGACGAGTAGGAGTTAAGCTTGGGGATGTTGATACGTCTCCAACGTATCTATAATTTTTTTATTGTTCCATGTTGTTATATTATCAATCTTGGATGTTTTATAATTATTTTATAGTCATTTTATATCATTTTTGGTACTAACCAAGTGCCAATTGCTATTTTTTGCATGATTTTTACATCGCAGGAAATCAATATCAGACGGAGTCCAAATGCAACGAAACTTCACAGAGATTTTTTATGGACCAGAAGGAACGTAATGGGCCCTGGCTGCGCTTGGGAGGTGCCCCGAGGGAGGCACAACCAACCAGGGCGCGCCAGGAGGCCCAGGCGCACCCTGGTGGGTTGTGCCCACATCAGGTGCCCCCGGATCGCCTCTTTGCTCTATAAATACCCCAATATTCCCAAAACCCTAGGGGAGTCGACGAAATATTCATCCAGCCGCCGCAGAGTCCAGAACCACCAGATCCAATCTAGACACCATCTCGGATGGGGTTCACCACCTTCATTGGTGCCTCTCCGACGATGCATGAGTAGTTTTTTGTAGACCTTCGGGGCCGTAGTTAGTAGCTAGATGGCTTTCTCTCTCTCGCTGAATTCTCAATACAATGGTCTCTTGGAGATCCATATGGTGTAACTCTTTCGCGGTGTGTTTGTTGGGATCTGATGAACTTTGAGTTTATGATCGCTTATATCTTTTTATATCCATGAAAGTTATTTGAGTTTCTTTGATCTCTTATATGCATGATCTCTTATAGCCTCGTATTTCTTCTTTGATATTTGGGTTTTGTTTGGCCAACTTGATCTATTTATCTTGCAATGGGAAGAGGTGCTTTGTAGTGGGTTCGATCTTACGGTGCTTGATCCCAGTGATGGAGGGGGAAACGACACGTATGTATCGTTGCTACTAAGGATAAAACGATGGGGTATATCTCTACATAGGTAGATCTTGTCTACGTCATGTCATCGTTCTTATTGCATTACTCCATTTTTCCATGAACTTAATACACTAGATGCAGGTTGATGTGTGGAGTAATAGTAGTACATGCAGGCAAGAGTCGGTCTACTAATATTGGACGTGATGCCTATATAATGATCATTGCCTGGATATTGTCATGATTATTCGAAGTTCTATCAATTGCCCAACAGTAATTTGTTTACCCACCGTTTGCTATTTTTCTCGAGAGAAGCCACTAGTGAAACCTACGGTCCCCGGGTCTTCTTTCTCATATATTTGCCTTTGCGATCTACTTTTCTCTTGCATTTATTTTTAGATCTATTAAACCAAAAATACAAAAATACCTTGCTGCGTTTTATTTCTATTTATTTTATTTGGCATTCGATCTATCAATCTACTACAATTTATCTCACGTCCTTTTGCCTATCTTGGGCCGCCGTACCCCGGAAGGGATTGACAACCCCTTTAACACGTCGGGTTGCGAGGATTTGTTATCTGTGTGCAGAGGTTGTTTACGTTGTATTTCTTGGTTCTCCTACTCGTTCGATAACCTTGGTTTCATATCTGAGGGAAATACCTATCGCCGCTATGCTGCATCATCCCTTCCTCTTTGGGGAAATACCGATGTAACTTCAAGCGACATCAGGCAACCTCAGCCTCACCATGCTCGCCTACCCGGCAAGGGAGGTTTTTCCCTTAGCGATATCTTGCTTCCTTTGGCTTGACCTGGCCTTCTTGATCTGCACTCCGATTCCTCAAAGAGCTGATTTCTTGTGCTTGGTCTGGTCTTGGTTGTAGCAATCTTGATCTTGGGCATGTGCACAGTCTGGGCAACAGACCCAGGGTTTGTTGCACCGACACGGTGTGTTTGTTGAGATTCGATGAATTGCGGATTTATGATGAGATTGTCTATGAATATTATTTGAGTCTCTTCTGAATTCTTATATGCATGATTTGATATCTTTGTACTTCTCTTCGGATTATCGTTTTGGTTTGGCAAACTAGGTTGGTTCTTCTTGCAATGGGAGAGATGCTTAGTTTTGGGTTCAATCTTACGGTGTCCTTACCCAGTGACAAAGTAGGGGTAGCGAGGCACGTGTTGTATTGTTGCCATTAAGGGTAAAAAGATGGGTTTTTCATCATATTGCTTGAGTTTATCCCTCTACATCAAGTCATCTTACTTAAGGCATTACTCCGTTCTTATGAACTTAATACTCTAGATGCATGCAGGATAGCGATCGATGTGTGTAGTAATAGTAGTAGATGTAGGCAGGAGTCGGACTACTTGACACGGACATGATGCCTACGTTCATAATCATTGCCTTGGATATCGTCATAACTTTGCGCTTTTCTATCAATTGCTCGACAGTAATTTGTTCACCTACCGTATTATTTTCTTTCAAGAGAGAAGCCTCTAGTGAAACCTATGGCCCCCGGATCTATTTTCCATCTTATATTTTCAAATCTATAAAACCAAAAACACCAGAAAAAACTTGCTGCAATTTATTTACTTTTATTTTGTTTTATGTTTTAGCAATCTTTTATTCTATCTCTATCAGATCTCACCTTTGCAAGTGACCGTGAAGGTATTAACAACCCCTTTATCGCGTTGGGTGCAAGTGTTTGATTGTTTGTGCAGGTGCGTAGATTGGAGACTGCGTGTACTGATACGTCTCCAACGTATCTATAATTTTTGATTGCTCCATGCTATATTATATATTGTTTTGGACAATATTGGGCTTTATTATCCACTTTTATATTATTTTTGGGACTAACCTATTAACCGGAGGCCCAGCCCAGAATTGCTGTTTTTTGCCTATTTCAGTGTTTCGAAGAAAAGGAATATCAAACGGAGTCGAAACGGAATGAAATCAACTGGAGAAGTTATTTTTGGAAGGAAACCTACCGGAAAAGCTTGGAGTGCACGTCAGGAAAGAAGGGAGGTGTCCACGAGGGTGGGGGCGCGCCCCCCTGCCTCGTGCCCCCCCCCCCAAAGCTCCACCGACATACTTCTTTCACCCATATATACCCACGTACCCTAAAACTTCTGAAGACGAGAATAGATCGGGAGTTCCGCCGCCGCAAGCCTCTTTAGCCACCAAAAGTCAATCGGGACCCTGTTCCGGCACCCTGCCGGAGGGGGAACACTCACCGGTGGCCATCTTCATCATCCCGGCGCTCTCCATGACGAGGAGGGAGTAGTTCACCCTCGGGGGTGAGGGTATGTACCAGTAGCTATGTGTTTGATCTCTCTCTCTCTCGTGTTCTTGATTTGGCACAATCTTGATGTATCGCGAGCTTTGCTATTATACTTGGATCTTATGTTGCTTTTCCCCTCTACTCTCTTGTAATGGATTGAGTTTTCCCTTTGAAGTAATCTTATCGGATTGAGTCTTTAATGATTTGAGAACACCTGATGTATGTCTTGTCATTCGTATCTGTGGTGAAAATGGGATATCACGTGATTCACTTGATGTATGTTTTGGTGATCAACTTGCGGGTTCCGCCCATGAACCTATGCATACGGGTTGGCACACATTTTCGTCTTGATTCTCCGGTAGAAACTTTGGGGCACTCTTTGAGGTTCTATGTGTTGGTTGAATAGATGAATCTGAGATTGTGTGACGCATATCGTATAATCATACCCACAGATACTTGAGGTTACATTGGAGTATCTAGGTGACATTAGGGTTTTGGTTGATTTGTGTCTTAAGGTGTTATTCTAGTACGAACTCTAGGGCTGTTTGTGACACTTATAGGAATAGCCCAACGGATTGATTGGAAAGAATAACTTTGAGGTGGTTTTGTACCCTACCATAATCTCTTTGTTTGTTCTCCGCTATTAGTGACTTTGGAGTGACTCTTTGTTGCATGTTGAGGGATAGTTATATGATCCAATTATGTTATTATTGTTGAGAGAACTTGCACTAGTGAAAGTATGAACCCTAGGCCTTGTTTCCTAGCATTGCAATACCGTTTACGCTCACTTTTATCATTAGTTACCTTGCTGTTTTTATATTTTCAGATTACAAAAACCTATATCTACCATCCATATTGCACTTGTATCACCATCTCTTCGCCGAACTAGTGCACCTATACAATTTACCATTGTATTGGGTGTGTTGGGGACACAAGAGACTCTGTTATTTGGTTGCAGGGTTGCTTGAGAGAGCACATCTTCATCCTAGGCCTCCCCGGATTGATAAACCTTAGGTCATCCACATGAGGGGAATTTGCTACTGTCCTACAAACCTCTGCACTTGGAGGCCCAACAACGTCTACAAGAAGAAGGTTGCGTAGTAGACATCAAGCTTTATTCTGGCGCCGTTGCCGGGGAGTCATAGCGTGGGGTGAATATTCTCGTGTGTGCTTGTTTGCTTTATCACTAAGTAATATTTATTTGTTGTTCTTAGTTGTTTTCTATCTTTAGTTATGGGTAGGAAACGCAAAATACCAAAAAAATTAGTTGTACCTACCAAACCAATGGTTGAAGAACCACTCAAAATCTATCACACTCCTGAAGCTTTTTACTTGGATCATCTTCGATCCCTATGTGCTCGTGTTGAAACCCCAACTAGCTTAGTTGAGGGCAAATCTTTAGATGAGCATGCTTGTTATGTGCGACACCGAATATCTGAAAAAGGGAAAATTCTATTGAGTCAAATTCATCGTTTGCAATGCTATGCTTGGAATTTATGTGAAATATATGATGTTACTTGTTGTTCTGAAAACCCTAAGAAACACCTTCCCTACCAATGTGAGCTTATTGATAATGGAATCTTATCTTCCTATGCTAAAGGTGTTTATAGTTACTATGATATTCAACAAATTCAAGAATTTGTTGCTTTTAAGGGTGCTTATGAAATTGCTTCTTTGATTGAAACGTATGATGCTACTTTTCACAAATCTGAAAATTTTACCATACTTAAATATTGCTATGATAATTATGCTTCTAATCCCTATGTTGAACCATATATTGAGGACTACTCCGCTGTCCAAGAAGAGGCTAATATTTTGCAGGAGTCTATGGAAGAAGAAATTACTGAAACTGTGAGCTCATTGGATGAAAAAGATGAGGAGGAGAGCGACAAAAGGAGGAAGAGCGGATTAGCTACCCGTGCCCACCTTCTAATGAGAGTAACCCTTCAACTCATACATTGTTTAATTTCCCTTCGTGCTTACCGAAGGATGATTGCTATGATGACTATTATGATCCCGTTGATTTTTTTGAAATATCCCTTTTTGATGATGCTTGCTATGCTTGTGGCCAAGATGCCAATATGAATTATGCTTATGGAGATGAACTTGCTATAGTTCCTTATGTTAAACATGAAATTGTTGCTATTGCACCCACGCATGATAGTCCTATTATCTTTTTGAATTCTCCAAACTACACTATATCGGAGAAGTTTGCACTTATCAAGGATTACATTGATGGGTTGCCTTTTACAGTTGCACATGATGATTTTGATAGATATAATATGCATGTGCTTGCTGCTCCTACTTGCAATTATTATGAGAGAGGAACTATATCTCCACCTCTCTATGTTTCCCACACGATAAAATTGCAAGAAATTGTTTATACTATGCATTGGCCTTTACTTTATGTGCATGAATTGTTCTTTTATGACATGCCGATGCATAGGAAGAGAGTTAGACTTCATCATTACATGATATATGTTACTTTGTGCTCACTACTAAATTACAAATCATTTCTAATTAAAATTGGCTTTGATATACCTTGGGATCCGGGTGGATTCACTACTTGAGCACTATATGCCTAGCTTAATGGCTTTAAAGAAAGCGCTGCCAGGGAGACAACCCGCAAGTTTTAGAGAGTCATTTATTTCTGTTGCGTGCTTTCATATAGTTTAAAAACAACAAAAATAAAGAGGGGAACCCAAAACTTTTTCAAAAAGGAAAGTGGAAGTGAGAAAGACAAGCATTGTTGAAGTGGGAGAGCTCCTTGAACTTTGTTCATGCTCATGGCAACTTTGTGAATCTTGATTACAGAAACTTTTCAACAAAAATAATTATCCCCTTGTACAACTCCATTGTATTATAAAAGTAATGTGCCAAGGTTTGCCTTTAGGATGTTTACAATGCTTGTTGGTTTGTGCGGTGCAGGACAGAAACTTTGGCTGTAGTGCGCGAATTTTAGTTTCTTACTGGGACCTCAAATGGTTCTGATTCTTTTTGCACTGTCTTTCTATACACAGTTTTTATTTTTCCTAATTTTGGCAGAATTTTTCAAGTACGAGAAGTATGGTGAATGTTCAGATTATTACAGACTGTTCTGTTTTAGACAGATTCTGTTTTTGATGCATAGTTTGCTTGTTTTGATGAAACTATCAATTTATATCAGTGGATTAAGCCATGAAAAAGCTATATTACAGTAGACACAATGCAAAAATAAAATATGAATTGGTTTTCAACAGTACTTAGAGTGGTGATTTTCTTTATTATACTAACGGATCTTACCGAGTTTTCTGTTGAAGTTTTGTGTGGATGAAGTGTTCGATGATCGAGAAGGTCTCGATGTGAGAAGAAGGAAGAGAGGCAAGAGCTCAAGCTTGAGGATGCCCGAGGCACCCCAAGTAAATATTCAAGGATACTCAAGCATCTAAGCTTGGGGATGCCCCAGAAGGCATCCCCTCTTTCTTCAACAAGTATCGGTATGTTTTCAGATTCGTTTCGTTCATGCGATATGTGCAAATTTTGGAGCGTCTTTTGCATTTAGTTTTCACTTTTCTTTTATGCACCATGCTGGTATGAGATAGTCCTTGGTTGATTTATATAATTCTCATTGCAATTCACTTATATCTTTTGAGTATGGCTTTATAGAATGCTTCATGTGCTTCACTTATATCATTTGAAGTTTGGATTGCCTGTTTCTCTTTACTTAGACAAACGCCATTTGTAGAATGCTCTTTTGCTTCACTTATATTTGTTAGAGCATGGGCATATATTTTGTAGAAAGAATTAAACTATCTTACTTTACTTATATCTATTTAGAGAGATGACAGGAACTGATCATTCACATGGTTAGTCATAAAATCCTACATAAAACTTGTAGATCACTGAATATGATATGTTTGATTCCTTGCAATAGTTTTGCGATATAAAGGTGGTGATATTAGAGTCATGCTAGTGGGTAGTTGTGGATTGTAGAAATACTTGTGTTGAGGTTTGTGATTCCCGTAGCATGCACGTATGGTGAACCGTTATGTAACGAAGTCGGAGCATGAGGTATTTGTTGATTGTCTTCCTTATGAGTGGCGGTCGGGGACGAGCGATGGTCTTTTCCTACCAATCTATCCCCCTAGGGGCATGCGTAGTGGTACTTTGCTTCAAGGGCTAATAAACTTCTGCAATAAGTATATGAGTTCTTTATGACTAATGTGAGTCCATGGATTATACGCACTCTCACCCTTCCATCATTGCTAGCCTCTTCGGTACCGTGCATTGCCCTTTCTCACATTGAGAGTTGGTGCAAAACTTCGCCGGTGCATCCAAACCCCGTGATATGATACGCTCTTTCACACATAAACCTCCTTATATCTTCCTCAAAACAGCCACCGTACCTACCTATTATGGCATTTCCATAGCCATTCCAAGATATATTGCCATGCAACTTCGATCATCATCATATACATGACTTGAGCATTTATTTTCATATTGCTTTGCATGATCGTAAGATAGCTAGCATGATGTTTTCATGGCTTGTCCGTTTTTTGATGTCATTGCTACGCTAGATCATTGCACATCCCGGTACACCGCCAGAGTCATATCTTTGTTCTAGTATCGAGTTGTAATATTGAGTTGTAAATAAATAAAAGTGTGATGATCATCATTATTAGAGCATTGCCCCATCAAAAAAATAGTCCAAAGAAGCCTAAATAAAAAAAAGGGGGCCAAAGAAGCCCGCAAAAAAAGAGAAAAAGGGGCAATGTTACTATCCTTTTACCACACTTGTGCTTCAAAGTAGCACCATGTTCTTCATATATAGAGAGTCTCTTGAGTTATCACTTTCATATACTAGTGGGAATTTTCATTATAGAACTTGGCTTGTATATTCCAACGATGGGCTTCCTCAAATTCCCTAGGTCTTCGTGAGCAAGCAAGTTGGATGCACACCCACTTAGTTTCAGTTTGAGCTTTCATATACTTATAGCTCTAGTGCATCTGTTGCATGGCAATCCCTACTCCTCACATTGACATCAATTGATGGGCATCTCCATAGCCCGTTGATTAGCCGCGTCGATGTGAGACTTTCTCATTTTTTGTCTTCTCCACATAACCCCCATCATTATATTCTATTCCACCCATAGTGCTATATCCATGGCTTGCGCTCACGTATTGCGTGAGGGCTGAAAATGCTGAAGCGCGTTAAAAAGTATGAACCAATTGCTCGGCTTGTCATCGGGGTTGTGCATGATGTGAATATTTTGTGTGGTGAAGATGGAGCATAGCCAGACTATATGATTTTGTAGGGATAACTTTCTTTGGCCTTGTTATTTTGAAAAGACATGATTGCTTTATTAGTAGGCTTGAAGTATTATTGTTTTATGTCAAATGATAGATTATTGCCTTGAATCACTTGTGTCTTAATATTCATGCCATGATTAGACATATGATCAAAATTATGCTAGGTAGCATTCCACATCAAAAATTATCTTTTTTATCATTTACCTACTCGAGGACGAGCAGGAATTAAGCTTGGGGATGCTTTGATACGTCTCCAACGTATCTATAATTTTTGATTGCTCCATGCTATATTATCTATTGTTTTGGACAATATTGGTCTTTATTATCCACTTTTATATTATTTTTGAGACTAACCTATTAACCGGAGGCCCAGCCCAGAATTGTTGTTTTTGCCTATTTCAGTGTTTCGAAGAAAAGGAATATCAAACAGAGTCGAAACGGAATGAAATCAACTCGAGAAGTTATTTTTGGAAGGAAAGCTACCGAAAAAGCTTGGAGTGCATGTCAGGAAAGAAGGGAGGTGTCCACGAGGGTGGGGGCGCGCCCCCCTGCCTCGTGGGCCTCCCGAAGCTCCACCGACGTACTTCTTTCACCCATATATACCCATGTACCCTAAAACTTCCGAAGACGAGAATAGATCGGGAGTTCCGCCGCCACAAGCCTCTGTAGCCACCAAAAGTCAATCGAGACCCTGTTCCGGCACCCTGTCGGAGGGGGAACCCTCACCGGTGGCCATCTTCATCATCCCGGCGCTCTCCATGACGAGGAGGGAGTAGTTCACCCTCGGGGCTGACGGTATGTACCTGTAGCTATGTGTTTGATCTCTCTTCTCTCTCTCTCTCTCTCTCTCTCTCTCTCTCTCTCTCTCTCGTGTTCTTGATTTGGCACGATCTTGATGTATCGCGAGCTTTGCTATTATAGTTAGATCTTATGTTGCTTTTCCCCCTCTACTCTCTTGTAATGGATTGAGTTTTCCCTTTGAAGTAATCTTATTGGATTGAGTCTTTAATGATTTGAGAACACTTGATGTATGTCTTGCCGTGCGTATCTGTGGTGACAATGGGATATCACGTGATTCACTTGATGTATGTTTTGGTGATGAACTTGCGGGTTCCGCCCATGAACCTATGCATAGGTGTTGGCACACGTTTTTGTCTTGATTCTCCAGTAGAAACTTTGGGGCACTCTTTGAGGTTCTATGTGTTGGTTGAATAGATGAATCTGAGATTGTGTGACGCATATCGTATAATCATACCCACGGATACTTGAGGTGACATTGGAGTATCTAGGTGACATTAGGGTTTTTTTTATTTGTGGCTTAAGGTGTTATTCTAGTACGAACTCTAGGGCTATTTGTGACACTTATAGGAATAGCCCAACGGATTGATTGGAAAGAATAACTTTGAGGTGGTTTCGTACCCTACCATAATCTCTTCGTTTGTTCTCCGCTATTAGTTACTTTGGAGTGACTCTTTGTTGCGTGTTGAGGGATAGTTATATGATCCAATTATGTTATTATTGTTGAGAGAACTTGCACTAGTGAAAGTATGAACCCTAGGCCTTGTTTCCTAGCATTGCAATACTGTTTACACTCACTTTTATCATTGGTTACCTTGCTGTTTTTATATTTTCAGATTACAAAAACCTATATCTACCATCCATATTGCACTTGTATCACCATCTCTTCGCCGAACTAGTGCACCTATACAATTTACCATTGTATTGGGTGTGTTGGGGACACAAGAGACTCTTTGTTATTTGGTTGCAGGGTTGCTTGAGAGAGACCATCTTCATCCTACGCCTCCCACGGATTGATAAACCTTAGGTCATCCACTTGAGGGAAATTTGCTACTGTCCTACAAACCTCTGCACTTGGAGGCCCAACAACGTCTACAAGAAGAAGGTTGCGTAGTAGACATCGTGTACCTCCTACTGGATTGATACATTGGTTCTCAAACTAAGAGAAGTACTTATCTGTACTTTGCTGCATCATCCTTTCCTCTTCAAGGGAAAAACCAACGCAAGCTCAAAAAGTAGCAAGGATTCACAAAAAGTAGCTACTATCTCAGTGTCAAGTCCATAATTACTACTAAACTTATGAAAAGTATTGGTTTCCATAAAAGATTTAACAAAATCAAACTCAAGATTTATACTTGACTCTTTTCCTTTGTCAATTTCCCAATCTTCAGAGTTGCATTTAACTATTTCCAAAAGATTCCACTTGAATTCAATTGTTTTCTTCATAAAACAACTAGTAGAAGAAGAATTGAGCATGGATTGATCATTATCAGAAAGTCGGGCATACAAATTCTAAATAATTATTTCTCTTGAGAGCTCATGATTGGGGCATATGTACATCATGTACTTAAGCCTCCCCCAAGCTTGAGCGATACTTTCTCCATCACGAGGCCAAAAATTATATGTATAATTCTGATCACGATGAACCAAATGCATATGATAAAACTTTTGATGAAATTCCCATGTTCCAGTATCATCCAATAGCCCATACCATGTCAATCCCTTTCCCTCCAAAGATAAAGGGAATACCTTCTTCGTAATTCCATCCTCAAAGAAACCTGCAAGGTTAAACAATCCACAAATTTCATCTATATATATCAAGTGCATATCAGGATGCACCGTTCCATCTCCTGCATAAGGATTAGCTAGCAGTTCCTCTAACATACCCGAGGGAATCTCATAATAAATATTTTCAGTAAGTTCAGTAGGTTGAGGAGAAACTCTTATTGCTTCTGGTCGAGGTGAAGATAGCATGAACAAGCCCGTCAAAGGACTGTTTTCCATAGTGACAAGTGATAGTAAATTTCAGCATGTAATATGAATGTTTCCTTACCAAATTCCACTCACCAAAGGCGCTTCACTTCCCGGCAACGGGGCCAGAAAAGAGTCATGTTGACCCATTAGTATAGGGAATCAATCATAGTCCTTTTGATAATTAAGAGTGTCAAACCCAACGAGGAGCAGAAGGAAATGACAAGTGGTTTTCGGCAAGGTATTTTCTGCAAGCACTGAAATTATTTGTAACAGATAGTTTGATAGCAAGATATTTTTTTAACAAGCAACAAGTAGCAATAGTAAAAAAGGTGTAGCAAGGTATACCATTCTTTTTTATAGAAAATGACAGGCCAGAACTTTCTCTTATAGTCAGCAAAGCATTCTTGAGGACACATGGGAATTCATCTAGTCACTTTCATCATGTTTATTTGATCCGCATTCGGTACTTTGACAATTTGATATGTGGGTGTACCGGTGCTTGGATGATGTTCTTACTTGAACAAGCCTCCCACTTATGATTACCCCCTCTCACAAGCATCCGCAACCACGAAAGAAGAATTAAGATAAATCTATTCATAGAATGAGACATATGGATCCAAATCAGCCCCTTATGGAATAAGGCATAAACTAGGGTTTAAGATTCTACCACTCTAGAAACCCATCATCTACTTATTACTCCACAATGCATTCCCTTAGGCCCAAGTATGGTGAAGTGTCATGTAGTAGACATTCACATGACACCACTAAAGGAAGCAACAACATACATATCATCAAAATATCGAACGAATACCAAATTCACATGATTACTTATAACAAGACTTCTCCCATGTCCTCAAGAACAAAAGTAACTACTCACAAATCATATTCATGTTCAAGATCAGAGGGGTATCGAATATCATTAAGGATCTGAACATATAATCTCCCGCCAAATAAACCAACTATCATCAACTAAAAGATGTAATCAACTAGAAACCCACAGGTACCAATCTGAGGTTTTGAGACAAAGATTGAAAACAAGAGATGAATTGGAGTTTGAGATGAGATGGTGCTGGTGAAGATGTTGATGAAGATCGGTACTCCCACGATGAGAGGGTCGTTGGTGATGTCGATGACTTTGATTTCCCCCTCCCGGAGGAAGTACCCCCGGTGGAATCGCTCCACCGGAGAGCAAAAGTGCTCCTGCCCAGGTTTCGCCTCTCGAGGGTGGTGCTTCATCCTAAAAGTCCTCCCTCTATTTTTTCTAGATCAAAACCCTTCATATAGCAGAAGATGGGGGCCGGAGGCCTGCTAGGGGCCCCACAAGGCATTAGGGCGTGCGGGTGGGGGGGTAATTGGTGGGCATCCTATGGTACTTATTTGCTCCATTATTTTTTTATATCCCATAAAGATTCTCCGTAAAATTTTAGGTCATTTGGAGCTATGTAGAATAGGTATCTCTGATGTACCTTTTCCAGGTCCAGAATTTCGGCTGCTGGCAATCTCTCTCTTCATGTAAATATTGAAAATTAAGAGGAAAAGGTATTATAATTGCATGAAAAGTGTTATAATGATAAAAACGTTATAAATATCAGTAGGAAAACATGATACAAAATGGGCATATCAAACACCATCGTCACTAATTAAAATAATAATGATGACTCACGGATACCTAACTTTTGCCAACCATGAGCAACTAGAGAAGTCAGGTCTAAGGAACCTTCGGCCCCACCACCTTAAGTAAAGGGAAGGGGGCTCTAGACCCCCCCCCCTTGTGACACCAATCCAAACTTCTTGTGCAATCGTTACGTCGAAGTACATGTAGCACATATATTTTGATAAGTATCATATTTTTCCGACAACCAATTTAATCGTGTTTGCTTACTTTTAATCCCACCTCATTTCCCCCTAGGGCCTCTGAATCAATATGACCGATCCTCCTAGTCATGCCATGAACTTGACAGTATGTCACAAAAATGTAGCTGAACTAGGTACCTTTAGTTGGCATCAACATTAAACTGCCAGGTCATGTTATTTTATGTAATCAACTGGATGATGTGGTTCACACATTGGCAAGGGTATTGATTGTCTTGGTAATTCAAAAGACCAGTGTAGGTGACTTCTTCAATAAATTTGAAATTCAGCAAAATAATTTTGTCACTAACCCAAGTTTGCTAGAGGGTATCATTACTAGTAGTCACCTTGGGTCCACCCACATTGACTATGTATATTGTATATAATGTTGGCCCTGGAAGACCACATGAACCAAGAATAATGGTCAAGGCATTTGTCATATTAGAAGGGACCAATATGGCTTGACACATGAAAGGATCGATGTTGTCGACTAGATGGGGTGGGGATGAATAGAAAACTACACATTTTAATCTTAATTACCAATTTCAAGGACTTGTTGATAAAGTGGGTTCTCTAGATATGCAACTAGATGAACATAGCTTATATGGAAAGAAAGCTCAAAGAAAAGTATGTTGGTTAACAATCTAATTAGCAAGCCAACAAGCATACAAATCAATGTAAAGGTGGGGGAAAGGATTAACCATAAGTGAGTCGATGACGCGGTTTTTAGCCCGAAGTTCACACTTCCCTGGGGAAGTGCTACTCTTCATTGGTGCGATGCCAAAGACAAGGCTCTGAAACATCACTGAAGGCTTGTCGTATTTCCCCCGAGTCACACCCAACGGATGAGGCTTGAATCACTCGGGGTTGGTCTTGAAGGTGACCACCACACCTTTACAAATTTCTCTAGTGCACACCACAAGCAAGGAAGCTTCCAGAGGAACCTCTAACCTCCTAGGAGCCCAAGCTCCAAGAGTAATAATTCTTCAATGAAATCAAAAGGTAACTCAAATAGCTTTGGTCGAAGTGTAGATTGAGTGATCCTCTCTCTTTTCACTCATAAGTGAAGTGATTGAGTGAATATGGAGCTTTTGAGCTTTAAAAAATCAAGTAGGAGAGAGAAAGATCTCACCCCGAGTTGGGTGCTGAGGATACCCCTTAGGGAATAAGAAATGGGTCTTATATAGCCCGCTAAAAATCAACCCTTTGGGGTGTCCAGAACACCTTCCGGAGGTAGCTTCGGAACTTTCCGAGTGACATCACGGATAACCTGGATTCCAACACTACTTTCGGAGGAACATTCGGAGAAAAATAGAGAGCCAAACAACCCTTGACCAACTCCGGAACATACTCCGAAGTAGGTGTCGGATGCCGAATGATCCAGAGGTTCTGGAGGGAACTTGTGGAAGGTGTAAAGAAGCGAGGAAATGGGTTTTTGACATGGTTAAGACATTGGCTTAAAGGGGGTGTATGGTGAATATAGGAAATACTTAGAATGGCTATCTTGGTGGCATAGGGTGTGTATAAAATGTACCAAGATGAGTTCCACCATAGATCCAAGGAGAGACCCCTCTTAATAGTGTGACTTTCTTGTGTGTAAGTCTGACTAGCACCTTTGGAATTGCCTTTGCCATTGGTCTTACCCTTTTTCTTAAAGTTGGTTGTTTTATTCACCATCATTGGTGTTCTTCCGGATTTGACTCTGAGCAGTTTTGAGTATAGTGAACACTTTGTCCATAGTCTCCTTTCCGATATCTCCTATCTTTCGATCATCTCACAATCTAGTGAAGTTTGTATATATCTAATATATTTCAGCTTCTGCTTGCTTCTGAAACGAAAATTTCAACTCCTTGATCATGTCATAGGCTTTGGATCATGTTGCCTAGGCCCTTAAATTGAACGACACGCATTACACACACCACATAAAATCAATCATAGAACTAGTTTCACAAATAATGACATACATAATAGAAACAAATGAATCTCACCAATCCCGGACTTCTCCCACGCCTATGAGGGATTACTTACTCATGAGAGAGGAATAACCAACAAACACAAATACCAAATAGGGGAAAAAGATATTGCTTATGTTGCAAATTACCGCACTAAGATGAAGGATCAATCTGATCTCAATCTCTGATAAAGTATGAATTGAGTTACAAACCCTAGACCTACAAGTTGGAATTACTCGCTCTATGGTGATGATGTAGGTGAATGAAGGGGTGTAATGTGGAGAAAGATGGAATTAATAGATCTAAATGAAGTTCTCCGCTCCCGGATCTCTTCTTCAATGTTCTGATGGCGATGGCGGCGTCTTCTTCTCTTTTTATCTTCTGCCTCTCTTTAAAAAAGTTGTTTGTACATATAAGAGGGAGGTGGCAACGACGGGTACAAGCGTTGGTACGAGAAACAACGAGCTGCCACCTCCGATGTGTGCTGTTGTTGCTGCTGCTCGCCGCCGTTGATGCGTGCTGCTCGCTGCCACCGGTGTGTGTTACTGCTACTGCTCGCCGCAGCTCCGCCGCCGGCGCGTGTTACTAATGCTCGTCGCGGCTGCGTGCTGCTATTGTTGTTGCTCCGCCGCCGATGCATGCTGCGACTGTTGCTGCTCGCCGCTGCTCCGCCGCTGGTGCGTGCAGCTACTGTTGCTGCTCCACCGCCGGTGTGTGCTGCTGCTCCTCCTAGTTGCGTGCCTCTACTGCTGCTGCTCACTGCCGGCGTGGTCACCATGGTTGCCACTCGCCGCGGAGGTGCATAACAAGTGTTCGACGAGATATACGAGCCAAATTTAAGTTTACTTCGCAGTATATAGAGGATCGGCTAGGTCCGGCCAAAATTTACTAGAGTAAATATCCAAAACAATAAGGTACGTGCAATGGGCGCTCCCTCGCGTACCGGCAATTTTTACTGTAGTGATTGCCACAGAACACTCGCACCCCGCATACATCGCAACACCCAACGTCCCTCTTTTTCTTTCTCCTCACAGCCCTCTTTTTCTCCTCGCCAGCTAGGGTTATCGCTGCTGCCGTTGGCGCCACCACCGCCGCCTTCAGCCCCATCCCAGCTCGTGGCTTCGGTCGATTTGCTTTGCATCTCCAACCGTCCCAAATCTCAACCCCATCGTCGTCTCCAACCGTCCCAAATCTCAACCCCATCGTCGTCTCCAACCGTCCCAAATCTCAACCCCATCGTTGTGACGCCTGGATAATTAAGCTACAGTAACCCTCTGTTAGAGATGCCACGTCACTTCGATTTCTGTTGCTAATCGCGCGTTAGTTCGAAATCGTTTCAAATTCAAGGTTCAAAATCTGGCAAACAAAAAAAGTTTTCAAATATTAAAACTAAAATGTTCGAAGTGAGCCAAATAATTCATATTAAATATTGGTGAAGAAACCCCACTTTTATAAAATCTTTAAATACTCTAAAGTAAATAAAACAGTAGCAAAACAATTATTGAAATGCCTTTTATAACTAATAAAATGTTAAACTATTCTATTTAGGGACTAAACTTTATATGGTAGTGGGTTTAGTGGTAATACTAATTTAGGGATCATTCTTGTACTTTACAAGACTAAAATACAATGAGGAACAAAATAAAACAGAAAAGAAACAAAATACATAAAAGAAAAGAAAACTAAAATACAAGAAAAGGCCCCTGGCCAACTGGGCAAATGGCCCAGCCGGCCAACTTACTGGCCCAACCGGCCCTTCACACCTGCTTAACCCCCCCCCCCATCGTGGCAAACCCTAGATCGATTCCTATCACTCCCTCATCCCCCCTGCGCGCCGTCACCCACGACACACGCACGCACTGACGAACGAACAGGGGAGGGGCGCCCTG
>NC_041384.1:493891257-493941177 GCF_002162155.2 Triticum dicoccoides | reverse complement strand
CGTCCGCTCCGCCGGGCAGCCCTGCTGCTGCTGCCCCGCTACGTGCGCCGCGCATCCGCGCCGTTCCGTCGCTGCATCATCGTGCGGCCCCGCAACGACCCGCAGCACCAACGCGCGCGCACCACCCCGCGCGTCGCGCCTGGGCCGGCACCCCGCTGGCGCCCCGTGATGCGCCTCACATCGGCGAGCCCGCCCCGGCTCCCCTGCAGTTGCTCCGACCACCGCCTTCATTCACCGGCGCTGCTGCTCCTTGCCCGTGGCCCCTTGCTCGCCGGCCGGCGCGTACCCGACCCTACAGTGGCCGTTGCCGCGGCCTGGGCGTGCGCCCGTGTGGTCTGGGCAGCGCACACGCCCAGCGCCTGCTTACCCGTGCGCCCGTTAGGCCCCCTGGGCATATGACATGGGGGGCCCACCCTAAGAACGTTTTACAAAAAAAGAATTAAAAAAATAAATAATAAGTAAATATAAATAAATAAATAGGTAATAATTAATTAACTAATTAATTAATTAAGTTAATCAATCATGTTTAATTAATCTAATTAACTAGTTAGTTTAATTAAATAGTAATTAGATTAGTTAAACCCTAATTAGACTAAACAGTTAATGACTAGTGGGACCCACACGTCAGCGACCCAGTCAACACCTCTATTGACTGCTGACGTCATGCTGATGTCAGCATGCTTTGTTTTGGATAATGTTGTATTAAGTTAATTAAATAAATGCTAAAATTGATTTAAATCTTTTAAAATTAATATAAAATAAACCGTAGCTCGGATGGAAAAACTTTGTACATGAAAGTTGCTTAGAACGACGAGACGAATCCGGATACGCTCTCCGTTCGTCCGCCACATGTCCCTATCATAGTGAACATGCAACTTTCCCCCTCCGTTTCATCTATCCGAAAAATGCAAACTTCGGGAAAACATTCCCGGATGTTATCCCCCTTCGCCGGTATCGTGTAGCACCGCGTTAGAACACGTCTAGCTCTGTCTGTTGTCCTGTTATGCTCTGTTTGATCTGTATTTACTGTTTCTTCCCCCTCTTCTCTCCGGTAGACCCCGAGACTACCGCTGATGCCCCTGTGATCGACTACGTCAACGACGACCCTCCTTCTTGTCTGAGCAACCAGGCAAGCCCCCCCTTGATCACCAGATATCGCCTATTCTCTTCTATACTGCTTGCATTAGAGTAGTGTAGCATGTTACTGCTTTCCGTTTATCCTATCCTGATGCATAGCCTGTTCTTGCTACTACTGTTGTTACCTTTACCTGTAATCCTACATGCTTAGTATAGGATGCTAGTGTTTCATCAGTGGCCCTACACTCTTGTCCGTCTGCCATGCTATATTACTGGGTCGTGATCACTTTGGGAGGTGATCACGGGCATATACTATATACTTTACACTGTTACATTACCTGTGATACTGTTCGGAGTGTTGGAAATATGCCCTAGAGGCAATAATAAAAGGATTATTATTATATTTCCTTGTTCATGATAATTGTCTTTTATTCATGTTATAATTGTGTTATCCGGAAATCGTAATATATGTGTGAATACATAGACACCAACATGTCCCTAGTAAGCCTCTAGTTGACTAGCTCGTTGATCAACAGATAGTCATGGTTTCCTGACTATGGACATTGGATGTCATTGATAACGAGATCACATCATTAGGAGAATGATGTGATGGACAAGACCCAATCCTAAACATAGCACAAGATCGTATAGTTCGTTTGCTAGAGTTTTTCCAATGTCAAGTATCTTTTCCTTAAACCATGAGATCGTGTAACTCCCGGATACCGTAGGAATACTTTGGGTGTACCAAACGTCACAACATAACTGGGTGACTATAAAGGTATACTACGGGTATCTCTGAAAGTGTCTGTTGGGTTGACACGGATCAAGACTGGGATTTGTCACTCCGTATGAGGAAGAGGTATCTCTGGGCCCACTAGGTAATGCATCATCATAATGAGCTCAAAATGACCAAGTGTTTGGTCACGGGATCATGCATTACGGTACGAGTAAAGTGACTTGCCGGTAACGAGATTGAACGAGGTATTGGGATACCGACGATCGAATCTCGGGCAAGTAACGTACCGATTGACAAAGGGAATTGTATACGGGGTTGCTTGAATCCTCGACATCGTGGTTCATCCGATGAGATCCTCGAGGAGCATGTGGGAGCCAACATGGGTATCCAGATCCCGCTATTGGTTATTGACCGGAGAGCCATCTTGTTCATGTCTACATGTCTCCCGAACCCGTAGGGTCTACACACTTAAGGTTCGGTGACGCTAGGGTTGTAGAGATATGAATATGCGGTAACCCAAAAGTTGTTCGGAGTCCCGGATGAAATCCCGGACGTCACGAGGAGTTCCAGAATGGTTCGAAGGTGAAGAATTATATATAGGAAGTGCAGTTTCGGCCATCGGGAGAGTTTCGGGGGTCACCGGTATTGTACCAGGACCACCGGAAGGGTCCCGGGGGTCCACCGGGTGGGGCCACCCATCCCGGAGGGCCCCATGGGCTGAAGTGGGGAGGGGAACCAGCCCATAGTGGGCTGGTGCGCCCCTTTGGCCCACCCCATGCGCCTAGGGTTGGGAACCCTAGGGTGGGGGGCGCCCCACCTGGCTTGGGGGGCACTCCGCCCCTTGGCCGCCGCCCCCCCTAGGAGATCCCATCTCCTAGGGCCGGTGCCCCCCTAGGGGAGGCTATATAAAGGGGGGAGGGAGGGGCAGCCGCACCCTTGAGTCTTGTTCTTGATGGCCGCCCGTGAAGGCGCCAATGAACTCATGGCATATGTCAACCCATGACGAAATAGAGTTCTCCGACAGGTGCATCAGCCAAGACCTCACATTCGGCTTGAGCGCCAAAGGGAAGTATTTGGCCAACACCTTCTCATCTCTTCCCCTGACAGCTTGAACAGCGATGGTGTAGATGCTCAAGAACTCTGCCGGGTTCTGTCTTCCGTCATATTTCTCTGGTATCTTTGGCTTGAAAGTGTGAACGGATGGCCAACAGACTTTCTGCAGCTTGCGGGTGAAGGCAAGGGACCCAACCTCGAAAGGCAGGTAACCGCCTTCGGCGAGTGCGGGCTCGTCGATGTCCGGGCCATCGCGCCTATCGGTATGGCGGTGGGTGTCGCAGTGTCGCTCGGCTTCTGATGGTGCCGGGAGTGGTTGCGCCATGCTCTCGTCGTCGTGAGCCGGCAGCCATGATGGTGTGGTGACGACGTGCTGGTGCTTGGGGACCGGTGGCTCCGTTTGATGCATTGGCTGGTTCAGCTCGCTCCGGGGGTGATGCATGCCCTGCGGTCGCGCCCGTGGCGGGAACGACCGGAGGGTCGCGATTCGCCCCAGAGCAAGCGCCGCCGCTGCAGCTGTGCTCTTTGGCCGGGCGGGGAGGCGCAGACGGAATAACCTCTCCACCCGTTTCTCCCGGAGCATGATCGCTAGGATGTTGTTGGTGCTGTCCTTCTCCGGTGCCTCCTGCTCCTGCTTCGGCCGCATGGGAGATGGTAACGACGCCGCCTACGCCGACCGCGTCCCCCGCAGCGTCCACATCCTCATGCGTCCCCGTAGCCCCCACGATGTCGGTTGTCGCGTGCGGCGGGGCCTTCGAGGTGGACGGGTGAGCTGCGGTACCGGGCTTTTTCTTGGGCACCATGGGCGATAGAGCCATTGATGAAGAAAATGATGATGAAGATGACGCGCTATGTACGCTCTTGGGTTCGTGCAAGCGCTTCCCCCTACCTGGTGCGCCAAAGATGTCATGGGAAAACCACGGACACCTATGGAGCCATGAGCCCCTTGTGGTTCGGCGGGGGGGATGAGCACGTTGCACAAAGAGCGGATAAGCATAGCGCAACATGACAGAGATCACATAGGCAGTTTTTACCCAGGTTCAGGCTGCCGCGAGGCGTAAAATCCTACTCCTGCTTTGGTGGATTGTGGTGGAAATGCAGTGCTCTTGCCCGGCAGGGTTACCTCGGGGCGAGAACAGCTATGTGCATACGAGTGTACAAGGGTCCGAATCCTTTCTATGGTTTCCCTGGGCCTCCTTTTATAGATCAAGGGGTCACCATAGTGGCAAATCAGTCAGTGTGTACTGATTAGATAGCAAACAATGCTATCATACCTAACCCTGCACTGCATGCGGAACAGAGAGAATTAAATATGCCACTTAGTGTCACATCACGATGTGCCCGACAAGCCTTGTCGGGCTTGTTTTGCTAGCTCTGCGCCTGCTAGCTTGTCACGTCTCTGGACGGGTGTCATTTGGAGATGGTTTCTGTAGGAAATGGCTGCCATGTGGCAAGAACAACCACTTAGTCACTTGGGGGCTTGACACCGCACCGAACGATGACTTGTGTCACTGTAAGGTGGTGCGGTGGAGCCTCGGCGGGGTGGTTCTGCCTTCGTTGAGCCCGGCAGGCCTGCCGAGGCTGTCTGGGGACTTGTCTTTGGGGCAATGATACGTCTCCAACGTATCTATAATTTTTGATTGTTCCATGTTGTTATATTATTAATCTTGGATGTTCCATAATCATTTTATAGTCATTTTATATCATTTTTTGGTACTAACCTATTGACATAGTGCCAAGTGCGAGTTGTTGTTTTCTGCATGTTTTTTACATCGCAGGAAATCAATATCAGATGGAGTCCAAATGCAACGAAACTTCACGGAGATTTTGTTTGGCCCCCGGACCGCCTCTTTGCTCTATAAATACCCCAATATTCCCAAAACCCTAGGGGAGTCGACGAAATATTCATCCAGACGCCGCAGAGTCCAGAACCACCAGATCCAATCTAGACACCATCTCGGGTGGGGTTCACCACCTCCATTGGTGCCTCTCCGATGATGTGTGAGTAGTTCTTTATAGACCTTCGGGTCCGTAGTTAGTAGCTAGATGGCTTTCTCTCTCTCGCTGAATTCTCAATACAATGGTCTCTTGGAGATCCATATGATGTAACTCTTTTGCAGTGTGTTTGTTGGGATCTGATGAACTTTGAGTTTATGATCAGTTATATATTTTTATATCCATGAAAGTTATTTGAGTTTCTTTGATCTCTTATAGCCTCGTATTTCTTCTCCGATATTTGGGTTTTGTTTGGCCAACTTGATCTACTTATCTTGCAATGGGAAGAGGTGCTTTGTAGTGGGTTTGATCTTACGGTGCTTGATCCCAGTGACAGAAGGGGAAACGACACGTATGTATCATTGCTATTAAGGATAAAATGATGGGGTCTATCTCTACATAGGTAGATCTTGTCTACATCATGTCATCGTTCTTATTGCATTACTTCGTTTTTCCATGAACTTAATAAACTAGATGCATGCATGCTGGATAGCGATCGATGTGTGGAGTAATAGTAGTAGATGCAGGCAGGAGTCGATCTACTACTCTTGGATGTGATGCCTATATAATGATCATTGCCTGGATATCGTCATGATTATTCGAAGTTCTATCAATTGCCCAATAGTAATTTGTTTGCCCACTGTTTGCTATTTTTCTCGAGAGAAGCCACTAGTGAAATCTATGGCCCCTGGGTCTTCTTTATCATATATTTGCCTTTGCGATCTACTTTTCTCTTGCATTTATTTTCAGATCTATTAAACCAAAAATACAAAAATACCTTGCTGTGTTTTATTTCTATTTATTTTATTTGGCGTTCGATCTATCAATCTACTACAATTTATCTCATGTCATTTTGCCTATCTTGAGGCACCGTACCCCGAAAGGGATTGACAACCCCTTTAACACATCGGGTTGTGAGGATTTGTTATCTGTGTGCAGGGGTTGTTTGCCTTGTGTTGCTTGGTTCTCCTACTGGTTCGATAACCTTGGTTCCATATCTGAGGGAAATACCTACCGATGTTGTGCTCCATCATCCCTTCCTCTTTGGGGAAATACCGATGTAGCTTCAAGCGACATCAAAAGGAATTTCTGGCGCCATTGCCGGGGAGGATCTTCAACATATACCAGGTGCCTAATCACAAATCTCATCTCCTTGCAATTTACATTATTTTCCATTTTCCTCTCGTTTTCCTCTCCCCCACTTCATAAAAATTTGTTGTTTTATTGCCTCTCTTTTTCCGTTCGCCGTTTTCTTGTTGGGTCTAATTTTTGAGTGCAATCTTGTCGTGTAGTCATCATGACTGAAGAGAACACCAAGTTTTGTGATTTCTCAAATACCAACAACAATGATTTTATTGGCACTCCGATTGCTCCTCCGGCCACTAGTGTGGAGTCTTGTGATATTAATACTGCTTTGCTGAATCTTGTTATGAAAGATCAATTTTCCGGTACTCCTAATGAGGATGTCGTGTCCCATCTTAATACCTTCGTGGAATTATGGGATATGCAAAAGAAAAAAGATGTGGACAATGATGTTGTGAAGATGAAATTATTTCCGTTTTCTTTGCGTGATTCTGCAAAAATTTGGTTCTCTTCTTTGCCTCGCAATAGTATTGACTCTTGGAATAAGTGCAAAGATGCTTTTATCACTAAGTATTTTCCTCCCGCAAAAATTATTTCCCTTAGAACCCATATTATGAATTTCAAGCAACTTAAACATGAGCATGTTGCACAATCTTGGGAAAGGATGAAAATGATGCTAGGGAATTGCCCAACTGATGGGTTAAATCTTTGGATGATCATACAAAAACTTTATGCGGAATTGAATTTTGTTTCTCGTAATCTTTTAGATTCCGTTGCGGGTGGTACATTTATGGAAACTAGAGCATAAAAGCGCGTGTTGCTGTGCCCATATATTTTATGGGAATAGTAGGAAAAGATTCAATTATATGAGAAAATTTGGACATCACACAATAAGAGAAAGAAAATGAGCATTTTGTAAAGTACATCAATATACCTGTTTTGAGGGAATAGTACATCAATATATACTTATGGTGGGGTATACGGGTTTTAAAATTGACACGAGTGACACTGCCATCCAAATTAGAATTGGAATGTCATAGTACAAAAAAGTCTGTCTGGCATTCATTTGGTAAGACATTCGAGTAAGTGGTGGAGCATGTCTCGATGGCACACGTTATCATCCGTAGCCTTGACATCTTAGCTGCTGCACAAAGGAAGCAAATGAATAAAGAATGATGCAATGAAACTATATGTAGCCAAATACTCCTATCCACTTATAACCGGACGGTGACAGAACTCGGGAACGCAACAGCCGGCCACCTTCTGCACCATTAAGAAACAGCAAATTAATCAGGAAAACACAGGCTGCAGCGCCACATACTTTTGTTTTTCTGGAGAACAGTGCTACAGATCAGCCAGCCCAATCGCTCCACGAAGCACTCACCTCGCGGCCCAACAACCCGGTTCATGAGAAAGTGCCTAGAAAAACCTGTGGAGCAGCAACCTTTTTCACGTGTTGGTTTGTCAGCTTGTGCAAGCGGATGAGGCGGACAAGGCCCAGAGAATGCTCCGGGACGATAGAATCATCTGATGCGTTCGTGTACCTAATCGGACGGCTTAGGACCCAAAATCGCTGTGAGGAGGCATAGCTAGCTCAGTTTTACTGTTTAGTAATTACTTTGAGTGAAGCCACCAAATTTCTTGATAATATCATGGCAAATTATTCACAATGGCATACCGAAAGAGCTCCTACTAGTAAAAAAGTTAATTCGGTTGAAGAAATTTCTTCTTTGAGTGAAAAAGTCGATGCTCTTATGAAATTGGTTGCTAGTAAAAGTGCTCCTATTGATTTTAATGATATTCCTTTGTCTACTTTGATTGAGCAAAATAGTGATGCTACAGATGTGAATTTTATTTCCCGAAATAATTTCAGTAACAACGCTTATAGAGGTAATTTTAATCCTAGGTCTTTTCCTAGTAATTCCTCTAATAATTATGGTAATTCCTATGGAAATCAATCTCATAATAATAATAGGAACACCTCTGATCTTGAGAATAATATTAAAGAATTTATCAATATGCAAAAAGTTTTCAACACTTCCATAGAAGAAAAGTTGAATAAGATTGATGATTTGTCTAGAAGTGTTGATAGAATTGCTCATGATGTGGAAAATCTCAAGATGAGAATTTTTGTGCCTAAGGTTGATGAATCAATTAAAGCTCTTGATGTTTCTATGGATGAAAGTAAGAAAAGAACCGCTATGCTTAGGGCTAAAAGAGAATTTTTAGAAAAAGCATTCTCTAGTGATTACTTTCATAAAAGTGATGAAGATCTTAAAATGATTGGTGTTTCTTCTATTGATTCCTTGTTTAGTAAAGTAAAGATTGATGAAAAAGGGAGTGGAGAAGAGTCAACTTTAGGTAGAAGGCGTCCCAATATTTTGGAGGGTGAAAATCTTGTTGATAAAATTGATAAAAGTGGGTTTGGAGAGGTCAAGACTTTAACTATGATGTGCCCACTCTTTTGGATTACAAAGACTTTAATTATGATAGTTGCTCTTTGATTGATTGTATTTCTTTGTTGCAATCCATGATAAATTCACCCCATGCTTATGAACAAAATAAAGCTTTTACTAAACATATTGTTGATGCTATGATGAAAGCTTTTGAAGAAAAATTGGAATTAGAAGTTTCAATTCCTAGAAAATTGCATGATGAATGGGAACCTACTATCAAAGTCAAGATTAAAAATTATGAGTGTTTTGCTTTGTGTAATTTGGGTGCTAGTGTTTCCACAATTCCGAAATCTTTATGTGATGTGCCTGGTCTTACTAATCTTGAAGAATGTTCTCTAAATTTGCACTTAGCGGATTCTACTATTAAAAAGCCTATGGGAAGAATTAATGATGTTCTTATTCTTGAAAATAGGAATTATGTGCCCATAGATTTTATTGTTCTTGATATTGATTGCAATCTGTCTTGTCCAATTATTCTTGGTAGACCGTTTTTACGCACTATCGGTGCCGTGATTGATATGAAAGAAGGCAATATTAAGTTCCAATTTCCTTTGAGGAAGGGTATGGAACACTTTCCTATAACAAAAATTAAGCCACCTTATGAATCAATCACGAGGGCATCTTATGGATCTCGAACCAAAGATGACAAAACTTAGATCTTTGCTTTATGCCTAGCTAAGGGCATAAAACTGTAGCGCTTGTTGGGAGGCAACCCAATGAATAAAATTTATTTTTGCTTTTTGCTTTCTCTTCTTGTGTGTTTTCAAAATTATGCTACTGGTATGATTGTTTTTTTGGTGTTTTAATTAGTGTTTGTGCCAAGTAAACCCTATAGGATCTTGTTGGGTGATAGTTGTTTGATCTTGCTGAAAAACAGGAACTTGTGCAGTCACAAAAACAATTGTTAAAAATCACCAAAACGTGAAAAAATGCCAATTATTTTTGCAGAAGATTAATATAAAAATTACCCTGGTCGTCCTATTTTTCAAAATTTTTGGAGTTACAGAAGTATTCAAAATAGTCAGATTGCTACAGACTGTTCTGTTTTGACAGATTCTGTTTTCTTTGTGTTGTGTGCTTATTTTGATGGATCTATGGTTTTCTTTGATGAGTTTTTGCCATAGAAAAGTTGGAATACAGTAGATATAATACAAAAACAAAATATGAATTGGTTTGATACAGTACTTATAATAGTGGTTTGCTTTCTTATACTAACGGGTCTCACGAAGGTTTTGTTGAGTTTCGTGTGATTGAAGTTTTCAAGTTTTGGGTTATCTTACGATAGATGAAGGAAGGATAAAAGAGCCTAATCTTGGGGATGCCCCGGCATCCCAAGCTATTTTCCAAAAATGAGCAACCAACTAAGCTTGGGGATGCCCCCAAGTGGCATCCCCTCTTTCTTCTAACGACCATCGGTATTTTACTCGAAGCTATATTTTTATTCGTCACATGATATGTGTTTTGCTTGGAGCGTCTTATATGATATGAGTCTTTGCTTGTTTTATTTTGTGTTTTAAGTCATCAATCCTTGCTGGACACACTTATTTGAGAGACCCAAAATTATGTCATAACTTGTTAGAATTGCTCTCTATGCTTCACTTAATTTTTTTGTGAGCTATGGACTTGCTCTAGTGCTTCACTTATATCTTTTTGAGCATGATGCGCTTAATATTTTTGAAGAAATTTTGTCTTGCTTCACTTAGATTTATTTGAGAGTTAGTAAAATTTTCAAGAAATTTTGTCGAGGATATACCCCACGGTATGACCCGGCCGGAGATATAACCCGGCTGGGACTTGGTGTTTCATTGGTAAACCGCCCGAAGAGTGGCGACTCACTGATGACCTAGCTGGGCCTGGTGACTCATTAGTGACCCGGCAGGTATTTCAGATGGATGACAAGGCCCAAGGCCCAAGGCCCAGAAGGTCGGCTCATGTTATGGTGGGCCGGCTTAAGAGGAAAGGCGTGAGGAATATTTCCCTTACAAAGAATCAAGACCCGGACTTGTATCCGGCTTGTATTAGAAGATAGACTAGTTCTAATCCTATTGGGACTCTACATGTAACCCGCCCCTCTAACTTATATAAGGAGGGGCAGGGCACCCCAAGAGGGGGGAGATAATCTCTAAGGCTAGATACAACAAAGGGGAGCCGGCTTATACAGCAACTCCCTCATGAGCGCAATGAGACCTAGGCACAAACAGCATGTAGGGCTATTACCGGATGATGTTTCCCGGGGCCCGAAGCTGTCTAAACCCTTGGCTTGTGTGTTAATCCGCCTCGTGTCTCTCATCCCGATCAACCCCTCTCAAGCTACCACATAGATGCGTTGGCCTTGTGACTAAGTCCTGACACTAAGGACATCTGTCGTGACAAATCCATGACAAATTCTCTCTTGCTTCACTTAAATTATTTTGAGAGAAAGAAAGAGAAATTATGCTCTTGATCTTCACCTATATTTGTTTGAGCTTATGAAAAGCAACACATGAAAATTAGTCCCAAAGTGGTAGATATCTAAGAAGGATATAATAAAAACTTTCATGAAGATCATTGGACAAAATAAACTTGGTTCTTAGTAATATTTTTGAGATATGATGATGTGATATGTGAGTTGTGTTGATGAGTAATTATGCTTTAGTAAGAATATTGGTGTTAAGGTTTGTGATTCCCTATGCAAGCACGAATGTCAATACTCATGCAATGAAAATATATCCTACTTGTGGTGCATTATTCAGAGTTAATTATGCTTAATGCTTGCTTGTGAGATTATTCGTTTCTTGGTTGGTCGCTTCTCCATCTTTTGCTAGCCTTCATTTTGCACCAAGTATGATATCTACTTGTGCATCCAAAATCCTTTGAACCAGTTTTGCCACATGAGTCCACTATATCTACCTATATGCGGTATTATTTTGCCGTTCTAAGAAAATTTGCATGTGCCATCTCTAATTTTCAAAATAAACTTCTCTTTTGTGTGTTAGTTTCGCTCGTGGAGCGGTGAGGTGTGGCTAATATTTTCCATGCCGGATGTGTTATTCTCACGATGCGTGTTTATTCACTTGTCATTGCACGAGAGTAAGGCAAAGGTTTTAGGATAACCAGTCCCGAAATGCAAAAATGAATTTACTTTATGTTGTCAAATAATAAATTCCTTGGAAAGTGTTGGTATGGAGGGCACCCGTGGATACGACTAGACATGGAAAGTGGAAGTATGGTGGGAAAAGGAATCAACTTTATTTTTTGTTTGGGAACCACCTATGATATATCTAGCATGGAAAGTGTTGGGAACTATAAGTCATTTTCGTTGGTGGGATGGATACACCTCCCCAAAAAATTATCTCTAATTTTTTCGCTTTGAACTCTGGCACCTCTACAAATCCCTATTTTCCTCTGCGAAGGGCCTTTCTTTTACTTTATGCAATTTTTATTTTGAATTTGAGTCTCCATCTTCTCTTATAAAAGCAACAACTAGGAGGCAATATGATCGTACTTAAGTAATGGGTGTAGCTAATATTCGAGTGTGTTTCATGAATGGATCAATGGTTGAGCATGATGGGCTAGGGATAACTTATTTTAGCATTGTTATTTTGAAAGACATGGTTGCTTGTTGATATACTTGAGTATCTAAATTATGATGTCAAAACTAGACTATTGCTTTGAATCGCATAAAAGTCCAATTGTCCATGCTATAAAGAAAGAATATGATATGACATGTTAGGCAGCATTCCACATCAAAAATTCTGTTTTTATCACTTACCTACTCGGGGACGAGTAGGAGTTAAGCTTGGGGATGTTGATACGTCTCCAACGTATCTATAATTTTTTTTATTGTTCTATGCTGTTATATTATCAATCTTGGATGTTTTATAATTATTTTATAGTCATTTTACATCATTTTTGGTACTAACCAAGTGCCAATTGCTGTTTTCTGCATGTTTTTTACATCGCAGGAAATCAATATCAGACGGAGTCCAAATGCAACGAAACTTCACAGAGATTTTTTATGGACCAGAAGGAACGTAATGGGCCCTAGCTGCGCTTGGGAGGTGCCCCGAGGGAGGCACAACCAACCAGGGCGTGCCAGGAGGCCCAGGCGCACCCTGGTGGGTTGTGCCCACATCAGGTGCCCCCGGATCGCCTCTTTGCTCTATAAATACCCCAATATTCCCAAAACCCTAGGGGAGTCGACGAAATATTCATCCAGCCGCCGCAGAGTCCAGAACCACCAGATCCAATCTAGACACCATCTCGGATGGGGTTCACCACCTTCATTGGTGCCTCTCCGATGATGCGTGAGTAGTTTTTTGTAGACCTTCGGGGCCGTAGTTAGTAGCTAGATGGCTTTCTCTCTCTCGCTGAATTCTCAATACAATGGTCTCTTAGAGATCCATATGGTGTAACTCTTTTGCGGTGTGTTTGTTGGGATCTGATGAACTTTGAGTTTATGATCGGCTATATCTTTTTATATCCATGAAAGTTATTTGAGTTTCTTTGATCTCTTATATGCATGATCTCTTATAGCCTCGTATTTCTTCTTTGATATTTGGGTTTTGTTTGGCCAACTTGATCTATTTATCTTGCAATGGGAAGAGGTGCTTTGTAGTGGGTTCGATCTTACGGTGCTTGATCCCAGTGATAGAGGGGGAAACGACACGTATGTATCGTTGCTACTAAGGATAAAACGATGGGGTATATCTCTACATAGGTAGATCTTGTCTACATCATGTCATCGTTCTTATTGCATTACTCCATTTTTCCATGAACTTAATACACTAGATGCAGGTTGATGTGTGGAGTAATAGTAGTACATGCAGGCAAGAGTCGGTCTACTAATATTGGACGTGATGCCTATATAATGATCATTGCCTGGATATTGTCATGATTATTCGAAGTTCTATCAATTGCCCAACAGTAATTTGTTTACCCATCGTTTGCTATTTTTCTCGAGAGAAGCCACTAGTGAAACCTACGGCCCCCGGGTCTTCTTTCTCATATATTTGCCTTTGCGATCTACTTTTCTCTTGCATTTATTTTTAGATCTATTAAACCAAAAATACAAAAATACCTTGCTGCGTTTTATTTCTATTTATTTTATTTGGCATTCGATCTATCAATCTACTACAATTTATCTCACGTCCTTTTGCCTATCTTGAGGCGCCGTACCCCAGAAGGGATTGACAACCCCTTTAACACGTCGGGTTGCGAGGATTTGTTATCTGTGTGTAGAGGTTGTTTAAGTTGTGTTGCTTGGTTCTCCTACTCGTTCGATAACCTTGGTTTCATATCTGAGGGAAATACCTATCGCCGCTATGCTGCATCATCCCTTCCTCTTTGGGGAAATACCGATGTAACTTCAAGCAACATCAGGCAACCTCAGCCTCACCATGCTCGCCTACCCGGCAAGGGAGGTTTTTCCCTTAGCGATATCTTGCTTCCTTTGGCTTGACCTGGCCTTCTTGATCTGCACTCTGATTCCTCAAAGAGCTGATTTCTTGTGCTTGGTCTGGTCTTGGTTGTAGCAATCTTGATCTTGGGCCTGTGCACAGTCTGGGCAACAGACCCAGGGTTTGTTGCACCGACACGGTGTGTTTGTTGAGATTCGATGAATTGCGGATTTATGATGAGATTATCTATGAATATTATTTGAGTCTCTTCTGAATTCTTATATGCATGATTTGATATCTTTGTACTTCTCTTCGGATTATCGTTTTGGTTTGGCAAACTAGGTTGGTTCTTCTTGCAATGGGAGAGATGCTTAGTTTTGGGTTCAATTTACGGTGTCCTCACCCAGTGACAAAGTAGGGGTAGCGAGGCACGTGTTGTATTGTTGCCATTAAGGGTAAAAAGATGGGTTTTTCATCATATTGCTTGAGTTTATCCCTCTACATCAAGTCATCTTACTTAAGGCATTACTCCGTTCTTATGAACTTAATACTCTAGATGCATGCAGGATAGCGATCGATGTGTGTAGTAATAGTAGTAGATGTAGGCAGGAGTCGGTCTACTTGACACGGACATGATGCCTACATTCATAATCATTGCCTTGGATATCGTCATAACTTTGCGCTTTTCTATCAATTGCTCGACAGTAATTTGTTCACCTACCGTATTATTTTCTTTCAAGAGAGAAGCCTCTAGTGAAACCTATGGCCCCCGGATCTATTTTCCATCTTATATTTTCAAATCTATAAAACCAAAAACCCAAAAAAAAACTTGCTGCAATTTATTTACTTTTATTTTGTTTTATGTTTTAGCAATCTTTTATTCTATCTCTATCAGATCTCACCTTTGCAAGTGACCGTGAAGGTATTAACAACCCCTTTATCGCGTTGGGTGCAAGTGTTTGATTGTTTGTGCAGGTGCGTAGATTGGAGACTGC
The DNA here is from genome assembly GCF_002162155.2 of Triticum dicoccoides. Lineage (NCBI taxonomy): Eukaryota > Viridiplantae > Streptophyta > Magnoliopsida > Poales > Poaceae > Triticum > Triticum dicoccoides. The sequence goes on along the minus strand of NC_041384.1, from coordinate 493,926,404 downwards.
GTGTACTGATACGTCTCCAACGTATGTATAATTTTTGATTGCTCCATGCTATATTATATATTGTTTTGCACAATATTGGGCTTTATTATCCACTTTTATATTATTTTTGGGACTAACCTATTAACCGGAGGCCCAGCCCAGAATTGCTGTTTTTTGCCTATTTCAGTGTTTCGAAGAAAAGGAATATCAAATGGAGTCGAAACGGAATGAAATCAACTGGAGAAGTTATTTTTGGAAGGAAACCTACCGGAAAAGCTTGGAGTGCACGTCAGGAAAGAAGGGAGGTGTCCACGAGGGTGAGGGCGCGCCCCCCTGCCTCGTGCCCCCCCCCCCAAAGCTTCACCGACATACTTCTTTCACCCATATATACCCACGTACCCTAAAACTTCCGAAGACGAGAATAGATCGGGAGTTCCGCCGCCGCGAGCCTCTTTAGCCACCAAAAGTCAATCGGGACCCTGTTCCGGCACCCTGCCGGAGGGGGAACACTCACCGGTGGCCATCTTCATCATCCCGGTGCTCTCCATGACGAGGAGGGAGTAGTTCACCCTCGGGGCTGAGGGTATGTACCAGTAGCTATGTGTTTGATCTCTCTCTCTCGTGTTCTTGATTTGGCACAATCTTGATGTATCGCGAGCTTTGCTATTATACTTGGATCTTATGTTGCTTTTCCCCTCTACTCTCTTGTAATGGATTGAGTTTTCCCTTTGAAGTAATCTTATCGGATTGAGTCTTTAATGATTTGAGAACACCTGATGTATGTCTTGTCGTTCATATCTGTGGTGAAAATGGGATATCACGTGATTCACTTGATGTATGTTTTGGTGATCAACTTGCGGGTTCCGCCCATGAACCTATGCATACGGGTTGGCACACATTTTCATCTTGATTCTCCGGTAGAAACTTTGGGGCACTCTTTGAGGTTCTATGTGTTGGTTGAATAGATGAATCTGAGATTGTGTGACGCATATCGTATAATCATACCCACAGATACTTCAGGTTACATTGGAGTATCTAGGTGACATTAGGGTTTTGGTTGATTTGTGTCTTAAGGTGTTATTCTAGTACGAACTCTAGGGCTGTTTGTGACACTTATAGGAATAGCCCAACGGATTGATTGGAAAGAATAACTTTGAGGTGGTTTCGTACCCTACCATAATCTCTTCGTTTGTTCTCCGCTATTAGTTACTTTGGAGTGACTCTTTGTTGCATGTTGAGGGATAGTTATATGATCCAATTATGTTATTATTGTTGAGAGAACTTGCACTAGTGAAAGTATGAACCCTAGGCCTTGTTTCCTAGCATTGCAATACCGTTCACGCTCACTTTTGTCATTAGTTACCTTGCTGTTTTTATATTTTCAGATTACAAAAACCTATATCTACCATCCATATTGCACTTGTATCACCATCTCTTCGCCGAACTAGTGCACCTATACAATTTACCATTATATTGGGTGTGTTGGGGACACAAGAGACTCTGTTATTTGGTTGCAGGGTTGCTTGAGAGAGCACATCTTCATCCTAGGCCTCCCCGGATTGATAAACCTTAGGTCATCCACATGAGGGGAATTTGCTACTGTCCTACAAACCTCTGCACTTGGAGGCCCAACAACGTCTACAAGAAGAAGGTTGCGTAGTAGACATCAAGCTTTATTCTGGCACCGTTGCCGGGGAGTCATAGCGTGGGGTGAATATTCTCGTGTGTGCTTGTTTGCTTTATCACTAAGTAATTTTTATTTGTTGTTCTTAGTTGTTTTCTATCTTTAGTTATGGGTAGGAAACGCAAAATACCAAAAAAATTAGTTGTACCTACCGAACCAATGGTTGAAGAACCACTCAAAATCTATCACACTCCTGAAGCTTTTTACTTGGATCATCTTCGATCCCTATGTGCTCGTGTTGAAACCCCAACTAGCTTAGTTGAGGGCAAATCTTTAGATGAGCATGCTTGTTATGTGCGACACCGAATATCTGAAAAAGGGAAAATTCTATTGAGTCAAATTCATCGTTTGCAATGTTATGCTTGGAATTTATGTGAAATATATGATGTTACTTGTTGTTCTGAAAACCCTCAGAAACACCTTCCCTACCAATGTGAGCTTATTGATAATGGAATCTTATCTTCCTATGCTAAAGGTGTTTATATTTACTATGATATTCAACAAATTGAAGAATTTGTTGCTTTTAAGGGTGCTTATGAAATTGCTTCTTTGATTGAAACGTATGATGCTACTTTTCACAAATCTGAAAATTTTACCATACTTAAATATTGCTATGATAATTATGCTTCTAATCCCTATGTTGAACCATATATTGAGGACTACTCCGCTGTCCAAGAAGAGGCTAATATTTTGCAGGAGTCTATGGAAGAAGAAATTACTGAAACTGTGAGCTCATTGGATGAAAAAGATGAGGAGGAGAGCGAAGAACAAAAGGAGGAAGAGCGGATTAGCTACCCGTGCCCACCTTCTAATGAGAGTAACCCTTCAACTCATACATTGTTTAATTTCCCTTCGTGCTTACCGAAGGATGATTGCTATGATGACTATTATGATCCCGTTGATTTTTTTGAAATATCCCTTTTTGATGATGCTTGCTATGCTTGTGGCCAAGATGCCAATATGAATTATGCTTATGGAGATGAACTTGCTATAGTTCCTTATGTTAAACATGAAATTGTTTCTATTGCACCCACGCATGATAGTCCTATTATCTTTTTGAATTCTCCAAACTACACTATATCGGAGAAGTTTGCACTTATCAAGGATTACATTGATGGGTTGCCTTTTACAGTTGCACATGATGATTTTGATAGATATAATATGCATGTGCTTGCTGCTCCTACTTGCAATTATTATGAGAGAGGAACTATATCTCCACCTCTCTATGTTTCCCACACGATAAAATTGCAATAAATTGTTTATACTATGCATTGGCCTTTACTTTATGTGCATGAATTGTTCTTTTATGACATGCCGATGCATAGGAAGAGAGTTAGACTTCATCATTACATGATATATGTTACTTTGTGCTCACTACTAAATTACAAATCATTTCTAATTAAAATTGGCTTTGATATACCTTGGGATCCGGGTGGATTCACTACTTGAGCACTATATGCCTAGCTTAATGGCTTTAAAGAAAGCGCTGCCAGGGAGACAACCCGCAAGTTTTATACAGTCATTTATTTCTGTTGCGTGCTTTCATATAGTTTAAAAACAACAAAAATAAAGAGGGGAACCCAAAACTTTTTCAAAAAGGAAAGTGGAAGTGAGAAAGACAAGCATTGTTGAAGTGGGAGAGCTCCTTGAACTTTGTTCATGCTCATGGCAACTTTGTGAATCTTGATTACAGAAACTTTTCAACAAAAATAATTATCCCCTTGTACAACTCCATTGTATTATAAAAATAATGTGCCAAGGTTTGACTTTAGGATGTTTACAATGCTTGTTGGTTTGTGCGGTGCAGGATAGAAACTTTGGCTGTAGTGCGCGAATTTTAGTTTCTTACTGGGACCTCAAATGGTTCTGATTCTTTTTGCACTGTCTTTCTATACAAATTTTTTATTTTTCCTAATTTTGGAAGAATTGTTCAAGTATGAGAAGTATGGTGAATGTTCAGATTATTACAGACTGTTCTGTTTTAGACAGATTCTGTTTTTGATGCATAGTTTGCTTGTTTTGATGAAACTATCAATTTATATCAGTGGATTAAGCCATGAAAAAGCTATATTACAGTAGACACAATGCAAAAATAAAATATTAATTGGTTTTCAACAGTACTTAGAGTGGTGATTTTCTTTATTATACTAACGGATCTTACCGAGTTTTCTGTTGAAGTTTTGTGTGGATGAAGTGTTCGATGATCGAGAAGGTCTCGATGTGAGAAGAAGGAAGAGAGGCAAGAGCTCAAGCTTGGGGATGCCCGAGGCACCCCAAGTAAATATTCAAGGATACTCAAGCATCTAAGCTTGGGGATGCCCCAGAAGGCATCCCCTCTTTCTTCAACAAGTATCGGTATGTTTTCAGATTTGTTTCGTTCATGCGATATGTGCAAATTTTGGAGCGTCTTTTGCATTTAGTTTTCACTTTTCTTTTATGCACCATGCTGGTATGAGATAGTCCTTGGTTGATTTATATAATTCTCATTGCACTTCACTTATATCTTTTGAGTATGGCTTTATAGAATGCTTCATGTGCTTCACTTATATCATTTGAAGTTTGGATTGCCTGTTTCTCTTTACTTAGACAACCGCCATTTGTAGAATGCTCTTTTGCTTCACTTATATTTGTTAGAGCATGGGCATATATTTTGTAGAAAGAATTAAACTATCTTACTTTACTTACATCTATTTAGAGAGATGACAGGAACTGATCATTCACATGGTTAGTCATAAAATCCTACATAAAACTTGTAGATCACTGAATATGATATGTTTGATTCCTTGCAATAGTTTTGCGATATAAAGGTGGTGATATTAGAGTCATGCTAGTGGGTAGTTGTGGATTGTAGAAATACTTGTGTTGAGGTTTGTGATTCCCGTAGCATGCACGTATGGTGAACCGTTATGTAACGAAGTCGGAGCATGAGGTATTTGTTGATTGTCTTCCTTATGAGTGGCGGTCGGGGACGAGCGATGGTCTTTTCCTACCAATCTATCCCCCTAGGGGCATGCGTAGTGGTACTTTGCTTCAAGGGCTAATAAACTTTTGCAATAAGTATATGAGTTCTTTATGACTAATGTGAGTCCATGGATTATATGCACTCTCACCCTTCCATCATTGCTAGCCTCTTCGGTACCGTGCATTGCCCTTTCTCACATTGAGAGTTGGTGCAAAACTTCGCCGGTGCATCCAAACCCCGTGATATGATACGCTCTTTCACACATAAACCTCCTTATATCTTCCTCAAAACAGCCACCATACCTACCTATTATGGCATTTCCATAGCCATTCCGAGATATATTGCCATGCAACTTCGATCATCATCATATACATGACTTGAGCATTTATTTTCATATTGCTTTGCATGATCGTAAGATAGCTAGCATGATGTTTTCATGGCTTGTCCATTTTTTGATGTCATTGCTACGCTAGATCATTACACATCCCGGTACACCGCCAGAGTCATATCTTTGTTCTAGTATCGAGTTGTAATATTGAGTTGTAAATAAATAAAAGTGTGATGATCATCATTATTAGAGCATTGCCCCATCAAAAAAAGAGGCCAAAGAAGCCTAAATAAAAAAAGGGGGCCAAAGAAGCCCGCAAAAAAAGAGAAAAAGGGGCAATGTTACTATCCTTTTACCACACTTGTGCTTCAAAGTAGCACCATGTTCTTCATATATAGAGAGTCTCTTGAGTTATCACTTTCATATACTAGTGGGAATTTTCATTATAGAACTTGGCTTGTATATTCCAACAATGGGCTTCCTCAAATTCCCTAGGTCTTCGTGAGCAAGCAAGTTGGATGCACACCCACTTAGTTTCAGTTTGAGCTTTCATATACTTATAGCTCTAGTGCATCTGTTGCATGGCAATCCCTACTCCTCACATTGACATCAATTGATGGGCATCTCCATAGCCCATTGATTAGCCGCGTCGATGTGAGACTTTCTCCTTTTTTGTCTTCTCCACATAACCCCCATCATCATATTCTATTCCACCCATAGTGCTATATCCATGGCTTGCGCTCATGTATTGCGTGAGGGTTGAAAATGCTGAAGCGCGTTAAAAAGTATGAACCAATTGCTCGGCTTGTCATCGGGGTTGTGCATGATGTGAATATTTTGTGTGGTGAAGATGGAGCATAGCCAAACTATATGATTTTGTAGGGATAACTTTCTTTGGCCTTGTTATTTTGAAAAGACATGATTGCTTTATTAGTACGCTTGAAGTATTATTGTTTTATTTCAAATGATAGATTATTGCCTTGAATCACTTGTGTCTTAATATTCATGCCATGATTAGACATATGATCAAAATTATGCTAGGTAGCATTCCACATCAAAAATTATCTTTTTTATCATTTACCTACTCGAGGACGAGCAGGAATTAAGCTTGGGGATGCTTTGATACGTCTCCAACATATCTATAATTTTTGATTGCTCCATGCTATATTATCTATTGTTTTGGACAAAATTGGTCTTTATTATCCACTTTTATATTATTTTTGAGACTAACCTATTAACCGGAGGCCCAGCCCAGAATTGTTGTTTTTTGCCTATTTCAGTGTTTCGAAGAAAAGGAATATCAAACAGAGTCAAAACGGAATGAAATCAACTGGAGAAGTTATTTTTGGAAGGAAAGCTACCGAAAAAGCTTGGAGTGCACGTCAGGAAAGAAGGGAGGTGTCCACGAGGGTGGGGGCGCGCCCCCCTGCCTCGTGGGCCTCCCGAAGCTCCACCGACGTACTTCTTTCACCCATATATACCCATGTACCCTAAAACTTCCGAAGACGAGAATAGATCGGGAGTTCCGCCGCCACAAGCCTCTGTAGCCAACCAAAGTCAATCGAGACCCTATTTCGGCACCCTGTCGGAGGGGGAACCCTCACCGGTGGCCATCTTCATCATCCCGGCGCTCCCCATGACGAGGAGGGAGTAGTTCACCCTCGGGGCTGAGGGTATGTACCAGTAGCTATGTGTTTGATATATCTCTCTCTCTCTCTCTCGTGTTCTTGATTTGGCACGATCTTGATGTATCACGAGCTTTGCTATTATAGTTGGATCTTATGTTGCTTTTCCCCCTCTACTCTCTTGTAATGGATTGAGTTTTCCCTTTGAAGTAATCTTATTGGATTGAGTCTTTAATGATTTGAGAACACTTGATGTATGTCTTACCGTGCGTATCTGTGGTGACAATGGGATATCACGTGATTCACTTGATGTATGTTTTGGTGATCAACTTGCGGGTTCCGCCCATGAACCTATGCATAGGGGTTGGCACACGTTTTTGTCTTGATTCTCCAGTAGAAACTTTGGGGCACTCTTTGAGGTTCTATGTGTTGGTTGAATAGATGAATCTGAGATTGTGTGACGCATATCGTATAATCATACCCACGGATACTTGAGGTGACATTGGAATATCTAGGTGACATTAGGGTTTTTTTTATTTGTGTCTTAAGGTGTTATTCTAGTACGAACTCTAGGGCTATTTGTGACACTTATAGGAATAGCCCAACGAATTGATTGGAAAGAATAACTTTGAGGTGGTTTCGTACCCTACCATAATCTCTTCGTTTGTTCTCCGATATTAGTTACTTTGGAGTGACTCTTTGTTGCGTGTTGAGGGATAGTTATATGATCCAATTATGTTATTATTGTTGAGAGAACTTGCACTAGTGGAAGTATGAACCCTAGGCCTTGTTTCCTAGCATTGCAATACTGTTTACACTCACTTTTATCATTAGTTACCTTGCTGTTTTTATATTTTCAGATTACAAAAACCTATATCTACCATCCATATTGCACTTGTATCACCATCTCTTCGCCGAACTAGTGCACCTATACAATTTACCATTGTATTGGGTGTGTTGGGGACACAAGAGACTCTTTGTTATTTGGTTGCAGGGTTGCTTGAGAGAGACCATCTTCATCCTACGCCTCCCACGGATTGATAAACCTTAGGTCATCCACTTGAGGGAAATTTGCTACTGTCCTACAAACCTTTGCACTTGGAGGCCCAACAACGTCTACAAGAAGAAGGTTGCGTAGTAGACATCGTGTACCTCCTACTAGATTGATACATTGGTTCTCAAACTAAGAGAAGTACTTATCTGTACTTTGCTGCATCATCCTTTCCTCTTCAAGGGAAAAACCAACGCAAGCTCAAGAAGTAGCAAGGATTCACAAAAAGTAGCTACTATCTCAGTGTCAAGTCCATATTTACTACTAAACTTATGAAAAGTATTGGTTTCCATAAAAGATTTAACAAAATCAAACTCAAGATTTATACTTGACTCTTTTCCTTTGTCGATTTCCCAATCTTTAGAGTTGCGTTTAACTATTTCCAAAAGATTCCACTTGAATTCAAGTGTTTTCTTCATAAAACAACTAGTAGAAGAAGAATTGAGCATGGATTGGTCATTATCAGAAAGTCGGGCATACAAATTCTAAATAATTATTTCTCTTGAGAGCTCATGATTGGGGCATATGTACATCATGTACTTAAGCCTCCCCCAAGCTTGAGCTATACTTTCTCCATCACGAGGCCAAAAATTATATGTATAATTCTGATCACGATGAACCAAATGCATATGATAAAACTTTTGATGAAATTCCCATGTTCCAGTATCATCCAATAGCCCATACCATGTCAATCCCTTTCCCTCCAAAGATAAAGGGAATACCTTCTTCGTAATTCCATCCTCAAAGAAACCTGCAAGATTAAACAATCCACAAATTTCATCTATATATATCAAGTGCATATCAGGATGCACCGTTCCATCTCCTGCATAAGGATTAGCTAGCAGTTCCTCTAACATACCCGAGGGAATCTCATAATAAATATTTTCAGTAAGTTCAGTAGGTTGAGGAGAAACTCTTATTGCTTCTGGTCGAGGTGAAGATAGCATGAATAAGCCCGTCAAAGGACTGTTTTCCATAGTGACAAGTGATAGTAAATTTCAGCATGTAATATGAATGTTTCCTTACCAAATTCCACTCACCAAAGGCGCTTCACTTCCCGGCAACGACGCCAGAAAAGAGTCTTGTTGACCCATAAGTATAGGGGATCAATCATAGTCCTTTTGATAATTAAGTGTCAAACCCAACGAGGAGCAGAAGGAAATGACAAGTGGTTTTCGGCAAGGTATTTTCTGCAAGCACTGAAATTATCGGTAACAGATAGTTTGATAGCAAGATATTTTTTTAACGAGCAACAAGTAGCAATAGTAACAAAGGTGTAGCAAGGTATACCATTCTTTTTTATAGCAAATGACAGGCCAGAACTTTCTCTTGTAGTCAGCAAAGCATTCTTGAGGACACATGGGAATTCATCTAGTCACTTTCATCATGTTTATTTGATCCGCATTCGGTACTTTGACAATTTGATATGTGGGTGTACCGGTGCTTGGATGATGTTCTTACTTGAACAAGCCTCCCACTTATGATTACCCCCTCTCACAAGCATCTGCAACCACGAAAGAAGAATTAAGATAAATCTATTCATAGAATGAGACATATGGATCCAAATCAGCCCCTTATGGAATAAGGCATAAACTAGGGTTTAAGATTCTGCCACTCTAGAAACCCATCATCTACTTATTACTCCACAATGCATTCCCTTAGGCCCAAGTATGGTGAAGTGTCATGTAGTAGACATTCACATGACACCACTAAAGGAAGCAACAACATACATATCATCAAAATATCGAACGAATACCAAATTCACATGATTACTTATAACAAGACTTCTCCCATGTCCTCAAGAACAAAAGTAACTACTCACAAATCATATTCATGTTCAAGATCAGAGGGGTATCGAATATCATTAAGGATCTGAACATATAATCTCCCGCCAAATAAACCAACTAGCATCAACTAAAAGATGTAATCAACTAGAAACCCACAGGTACCAATCTGAGGTTTTGAGACAAAGATTGAAAACAAGAGATGAATTGGAGTTTGAGATGAGATGGTGCTGGTGAAGATGTTGATGAAGATCGGTACTCCCACGATGAGAGGGTCGTTGGTGATGTCGATGACTTTGATTTCCCCCTCCCGGAGGAAGTACCCCCAGTGGAATCGCTCCACCGGAGAGCAAAAGTGCTCCTGCCCAGGTTCCGCCTCGCGACGGTGGTGCTTCGTCCTAAAAGTCCTCCCTCTATTTTTTTTCTAGATCAAAACCCTTCATATAGCGGAAGATGGGGGCCAGAGGCCTGCTAGGGGCCCCACAAGGCATTAGGGCGTGGGGGGGGGGGGGGTGTTCACGTCATGTTGCCTTGTGGGTAATTGGTGGGCATCCTATGGTACTTCTTTGCTCCATTATTTTTTTTATCCCATAAAAATTCTCCGTAAAATTTTAGGTCATTTGGAGCTATGTAGAATAGGTATCTCTGATGTACCTTTTCCAGGTCCAGAATTTCGGCTGCTCGCAATCTCTCTCTTCATGTAAATATTGCAAATTAAGAGAAAAAGGTATTATAATTGCATGAAAAGTGTTATAATGATAAAAACGTTATAAATATCAGTAGGAAAACATGATACAAAATGGGCATATCAAACACCATCGTCACTAATTAAAATAATAATGATGACTCACGGATACCTAACTTTTGCCAACCATGAGCAACTAGAGAAGTCAGGTCTAAGGAACCTTCGGCCCCACCACCTTAAGTAAAGGGCAGGGGGCTCTAGACCCCCCCCCCTTGTGACACCAATCCAAACTTCTTGTGCAATTGTTACGTCGAAGTACATGTAGCACATATATTTTGATAAGTATCATATTTTTCCGACAACCAATTTAATCGTGTTTGCTTACTTTTAATCCCACCTCATTTCCCCCTAGGGCATCTGAATCAATATGACCGGTCCTCCTAGTCATGCCATGAACTTGACAGTATGTCACAAAAATGTAGCTGAACTAGGTACCTTTAGTTGGCATCAACATTAAACTGCCAGGTCATGTTATTTTATGTAATCAACTGGATGATGTGGTTCACACATTGGCAAGGGTATTGATTGTCTTGGTAATTAAAAAGACCAGTGTAGGTGACTTCTTCAATAAATTTGAAATTCAGCAAAATAATTTTGTCACTAACCCAAGTTTGCTAGAGGGTATCATTACTAGTAGTCACCTTGGGTCCACCCACATTGACTATGTATATTGTATATAATGTTGGCCCTGGCAGACCACATGAACCAAGAATAATGGTCAAGGCATTTGTCATATTAGAAGGGACCAATATGGCTTGACACATGAAAGGATCGATGTTGTCGACTAGATGGGGTGGGGATGAATAGAAAACTACACATTTTAATCTTAATTACCAATTTCAAGGACTTGTTGATAAAGTAAGTTCTCTAGATATGCAACTAGATGAACATAGCTTATATGGCAAGAAAGCTCAAAGAAAAGTATGTTGGTTAACAATCTAATTAGCAAGCCAACAAGCATACAAATCAATGTAAAGGTGGGGGAAAGGATTAACCATAAGTGAGTCGATGACGCGGTTTTTATCCCGAAGTTCACACTTCCCTGGGGAAGTGCTACTCTTCATTGGAGCGATGCCAAAGACAAGGCTCTGAAACATCACTGAAGGCTTGTCGTATTTCCCTCGAGTCACACCCAACGGATGAGGCTTGAATCACTCGGGGTTGGTCTTGAAGGTGACCACCACACCTTTACAAACTTCTCCAGTGCACACCACAAGCAAGGAAGCTTCCAGAGGAACCTCTAACCTCCTAGGAGCCCAAGCTCCAAGAGTAATAAATCTTCAATGAAATCAAAAGGTAACTCAAATAGCTTTGGTCGAAGTGTAGATTGAGTGATCCTCTCTCTTTTCACTCATAAGTGAAGTGATTGAGTGAATATGGAGCTTTTGAGCTTTAAAAAATCAAGTAGGAGAGAGAAAGATCTCACCCCGAGTTGGGTGCTGAGGATACCCCTTAGGGAATAAGAAATGGGTCTTATATAGCCCGCTAAAAATCAACCCTTTGGGGTGTCCAGAACACCTTCCCGAGGTAGCTTCAGAACTTTCGGAGTGACATCACGGACAACCTGGATTCCAACACTACTTTCGGAGGAACATTCGGAGAAAAATAGAGAGCCAAACAACCCTTGACCAACTCTGGAACATACTCCAAAGTAGGTGTCGGATGCCGAACGATCCAGAGGTTCTGGAGGGAACTTGTGGAAGGTGTAAAGAAGCGAGGAAATGGGTTTTTGACATGGTTAAGACATTGGCTTAAAGGGGGTGTATGGTGAATATAGGAAATATTTAGAATGGCTATCTTGGTGGCATAGGGTGTGTATAAAATGTACCAAGATGAGTTCCACCATAGATCCAAGGAGAGACCCCTCTTAATAGTGTGACTTTCTTGTGTGTAAGTCTCACTAGCACCTTTGGAATTGCCTTTGCCATTGGTCTTACCCTTTTTCTTAAAGTTGGTTGTTTTATTCACCATCATTGGTGTTCTTCCGGATTTGACTCTGAGCAGTTTTGAGTATAGTGAACACTTTGCCCATAGTCTCCTTTCCGATATCTCCTATCTTTCGATCATCTCACAATCTAGTGAAGTTTGTATATATCTAATATATTTCAGCTTCTGCTTGCTTCTGAAACAAAAATTTCAACTCCTTGATCATGTCATAGGCTTTGGATCATGTTGCCTAGGCCCTTAAATTGAACGACACACATTACACACACCACATAAAATCAATCATAGAACTAGTTTCACAAATAATGACATACATAATAGAAACAAATGAATCTCACCAATCCCGGACTTCTCCCACGCCTATGAGGGATTACTTACTCATGAGAGAGGAATAACCAACAAACACAAATATCAAATAGGGGAAAAAGATATTGCTTATGTTGCAAATTACCGCACTAAGATGAAGGATCAATCTGATCTCAATCTCCGATAAAGTATGAATTGAGTTACAAACCCTAGACCTACAAGTTGGAATTACTCGCTCTATGGTGATGATGTAGGTGAATGAAGGGGTGTGATGTGGAGAAAGATGGAATTAATAGATCTAAATGAAGTTCTCCGCTCCCGGATCTCTTCTTCAATGTTCTGATGGCGATGGCGGCGTCTTCTTCTCTTTTTATCTTCTGCCTCTCTTTAAAAAAGTTGTTTGTACATATAAGAGGGAGGTGGCAGCGACGGGTACAAGCGTTGGTACGAGAAACAATGAGCTGCCACCTCCGATGTGTGCTGTTGTTGCTGCTGCACGCCGCTGTTGATACGTGTTGCTCGCTGCCGCCGGTGTGTGTTACTGCTACTGCTCGCCGCAGCTCCGCCGCCGGCGCGTGTTACTACTGCTCATCGCGGATGTGTGCTGCTATTATTGTTGCTCCGCCGCCGATGCATGCTGCGACTGTTGCTGCTCGCCGCTGCTCCGCCACCGGTGCGTGCAGCTACTGTTGCTGCTCCACCGCCTGTGTGTGTTGCTGCTCCTCCTAGTTGCGTGCCTCTACTGCTGCTGCTCACCGCCGGCGTGGTCACCATGGTTGCCACTCGCCGCGGAGGTGCATAAAAAGTGTTCGACGAGATATACGAGCCAAATTTAAGTTTACTTCGCAGTATATAGAGGATCGGCTAGGTCCGGCCAAAATTTACTGGAGTAAATATCCAAAACAATAAGGTACGTGCAATGGGCGCTCCCTCGCGTACCGGCAATTTTTACTGTAGTGATTGCCACAGAACACTCGCACCCCGCATACATCGCAACACCCAACGTCCCTCTTTTTCTTTCTCCTCCCAGCCCTCTTTTTCTCCTCGCCAGCTAGGGTTATCGCTGCTGCCGTTGGCCCCGCCACCGCCGCCTTCAGCCCCATCCCAGCTCGTGGCCTCGGTCGATTTGCTTTGCGTCTCCAACCGTCCCAAATCTCAACCCCATCGTCGTCTCCAACCGTCCCAAATCTCAACCCCATCGTCGTCTCCAACCATCCCAAATCTCAACCCCATCGTTGTGACGCCCGGATAATTAAGCTACAGTAACCCTCTGTTAGAGATGCCACGTCACTTTGATTTCTGTTGCTAATCGTGCGTTAGTTCGAAATTGTTTCAAATTCAAGGTTCAAAATCTGGCAAACAAAAAAAGTTTTCAAATATTAAAACTAAAATGTTCGAAGTGAGCCAAATAATCCATATTAAATATTGGTGAAGAAACCCCACTTTTATAAAATCTTTAAATACTCTAAAGTAAATAAAACAGTAGCAAAACAATTATTGAAATGCCTTTTATAACTAATAAAATGTTAAACTATTCTATTTAGGGACTAAACTTTATATGGTAGTGGGTTTAGTGGTAATACTAATTTAGGGATCATTCTTGTACTTTACAAGACTAAAATACAATGAGGAACAAAATAAAACAGAAAAGAAACAAAATACATAAAAGAAAAGAAAACTAAAATACAAGAAAAGGCCCCTGGCCAACTGGGCCAATGGCCCAACCGGCCCTTCACACCTGCTTAACCCCCCCCCATCGTGGCAAACCCTAGATCGATCCCTATCACAACCTCATCCCCCCTGCGCGCCGTCACCCACGACACACGCACGCACTGACTAACGAACAGGGGAGGGGCGCCCTGTTCGATCCCCTCCCGTACGCCTGCGCCCGACACAAGACGCGCCTCCGCTAAGGCCGCCACGAGCCGGCGCCGGTGCCGCCCTCTCGGACTCCTCGCATCTCCTCTTCCTCACGCGACGCCCGCCTGGGGCCGCCCCGACGTCACCGGTGCCCTCGACACCGCCCGCCGCTCGCCGTCCCTGGAGCCAGCTCAATGTCGTCGCCTCCTCCCCTGCGCCGACCGTCCCCGTCAACCTCCCCGAGCACCGCTGCATAGACCCCACGGCCCTGTGGTGAGGCCCCGGCATCTCCTCCTTCTCTCCTGCTCCGGCCACTTCGGCCATGGCCTCGCTCACCGACGCCCGCACGCGCGCCGGCCGCCCTGGCCGCGCCCGCGCCCCCTGCCTGTGCCCGCGCCCCACCTCGTTCGGACGCGCCCGCTCGGCTCCCTCTGCGTCCGCTCCGCCGGGCAGCCCTGCTGCTGCTGCCCCGCTGCGTGCGCCGCGCATCCGCGCCGTTCCGTCGCTGCATCGTCGTGCGGCCCCGCAACGACCCGCAGCACCAACGCGCGCGCACCACCCCGCGCGTCGCGCCTGGGCCGGCACCCCGCTGGCGCCCCGTGACGCGCCTCACATCGGCGAGCCCGCCCCGGCTCCCCTGCAGTTGCTCCGACCACCGCCTTCATTCACCGGCGCTGCTGCTCCTTGCCCGTGGCCCCTTGCTCGCCGGCCGGCGCGTACCCGACCCTACAGTGGCCGTTGCCGCGGCCTGGGCGTGCGCCCGTGTGGTCTGGGCAGCGCACACGCCTAGCGCCTGCTTACCCGTGCGCCCGTTAGGCCCCCTGGGCATATGACATGGGGGGCCCACCCTAAGAACGTTTTACAAAAAAAAGAATTAAAAAATAAATAATAAGTAAATATAAATAAATAAATAGGTAATAATTAATTAACTAATTAATTAATTAAGTTAATCAATCATGTTTAATTTATCTAATTAACTAGTTAGTTTAATTAAATAGTAATTAGATTAGTTAAACCCTAATTAGACTAAACAGTCAATGACTAGTGGGACCCACACGTCAGCGACCCAGTCAACACCTCTGTTGACTGCTGACGTCATGCTGATGTCAGCATGCACTGTTTTGGATAATGTTGTATTAAGTTAATTAAATAAATGCTAAAATTGATTTAAATCTTTTAAAATTAATATAAAATAAACCGTAGCTCGGATGGAAAAACTTTGTACATGAAAGTTGCTTAGAACGACGAGACGAATTCGGATACGCTCTCCGTTCATCCGCCACATGTCCCTATCATAGTGAACATGCAACTTTCCCCCTCCGTTTCATCTATCCGAAAAATGCAAACTTCGGGAAAACATTCCCGGATGTTATCCCCCTTCGCCGGTATCGTGTAGCACCGCGTTAGAACACGTCTAGCTCTGTCTGTTGTCCTGTTATGCTCTGTTTGATCTGTATTTACTGTTTCTTCCCCCTCTTCTCTCCGGTAGACCCCGAGACTGCCGCTGATGCCCCTGTGATCGACTACGTCAACGACGACCCTCCTTCTTGTCTGAGCAACCAGGCAAGCCCCCCCTTGATCACCAGATATCGCCTATTCTCTTCTATACTGCTTGCATTAGAGTAGTGTAGCATGTTACTGCTTTCCGTTTATCATATCCTGATGCATAGCCTATTCTTGCTACTACTGTTGTTACCTTTACCTGCAATCCTACATGCTTAGTATAGGATGCTAGTGTTTCATCAGTGGCCCTACACTCTTGTCTGTCTGCCATGCTATACTACTGGGCCGTGATCACTTTGGGAGGTGATCACGGGCATATACTATATACTTTACACTATTACATTACCTGTGATACTGTTCGGAGTGTTGGAAATATGCCCTGGAGGCAATAATAAAAGGATTATTATTATATTTCCTTGTTCATGATAATTGTCTTTTATTCATGCTATAATTGTGTTATCCGGAAATCGTAATACATGTGTGAATACATAGACACCAACATGTCCCTAGTAAGCCTCTAGTTGACTAGCTCGTTGATCAACAGATAGTCATGGTTTCCTGACTATGGACATTGGATGTCATTGATAATGAGATCACATCATTAGGAGAATGATGTGATGGACAAGACCCAATCCTAAACATAGCACAAGATCGTATAATTCGTTTGCTAGAGTTTTTCCAATGTCAAGTATCTTTTCCTTAGACCATGAGATCGTGTAACTCCCGGATACCGTAGGAATGCTTTGGGTGTACCAAACATCACAACATAACTAGGTGACTATAAAGGTATACTACGGGTATCTCCGAAAGTGTCTGTTGGGTTGACACGGATCAAGACTGGGATTTGTCACTCCGTATGACGGAGAGGTATCTCTGGGCCCACTCGGTAATGCATCATCATAATGAGCTCAAAGTGACCAAGTGTCTGGTCACGGGATCATGCATTACGGTACGAGTAAAGTGACTTGCCGGTAACGAGATTGAACGAGGTATTGGGATACTGACGATCGAATCTCGGGCAAGTAACGTACCGATTGACAAAGGGAATTGTATACGGGGTTGCTTGAATCCTCGACATCGTGGTTCATCCGATGAGATCCTCGAGGAGCATGTGGGAGCCAACATGGGTATCCAGATCCCGCTGTTGGTTATTGACCGGAGAGCCATCTTGTTCATGTCTACATGTCTCCCGAACCCGTAGGGTCTACACACTTAAGGTTCGGTGACGCTAGGGTTGTAGAGATATGAATATGCAGTAACCTGAAAGTTGTTTGGAGTCCCGGATGAGATCCCGGACGTCACGAGGAGTTCCGGAATGGTTCGAAGGTGAAGAATTATATATAGGAAGTGCAGTTTCGGCCATCGGGAGAGTTTCGGGGGTCACCGGTATTGTACCGGGACCACCGGAAGGGTCCCGGGGGTCCACTGGGTGGGGCCACCCATCCCGGAGGGTCCCATGGGCTGAAGTGGGGAGGGGAACCAGCCCATAGTGGGCTGGTGCGCCCCTTTGGCCCACCCCATGCGCCTAGGGTTGGGAACCCTAGGGTGAGGGGCGCCCCACCTGGCTTGGGGGGCACTCCACCCCTTGGCCGCCCCCCCCCCTAGGAGATCCCATCTCCTAGGGCCGGCGCCCCCCTAGGGGAGCCTATATAAAGGGGGGAGGGAGGGGCAGCCGCACCCTTGAGTCTTGGCGCCTCCCTCTCCCCTGCTACACCTCTCCCTCTCGTAGTAGAAAGGCGAAGCCCTGCTGCGGTGACCCCTGCATCCACCACCACGCCGTCATGCTGCTGGATCTTCATCAACCTCTCCTTCCCCTTGCTGGATCAAGAAGGAGGAGACGTCACGCTGACCGTACGTGTGTTGAACGCGGAGGTGCCGTCCGTTCGGCGCTAGGATCTCCGGTGATTTGGATCACGTCGAGTACGACTTCCTCATCCCCGTTCTTTGAACGCTTCCGCGCGTGATCTACAAAGGTATGTAGATGCAATCCGATCACTCGTTGCTAGATGAACACATAGATGGATCTTGGTGAAACCGTAGGAAAATTTTTGTTTTCTGCAACGTTCCCCAACAGTGGCATCATGAGCTAGGTCTATGCGTAGTTCTCTTTGCACGAGTAGAACACAATTTGTTGTGGGCGTAAATGTTGTCAAATTTCTTGCCGCTACTAGTCTTATTTTGCTTCAGCAGTATTTTGGGGTGAAGCGGCCCGGACCAACCTTACACGTATGCTTACGTGAGACCGGTTCCACCAACTGACATGCACTAGTTGCATAAGGTGGCTGGCGGGTGTCTGTCTCTCCCACTTTAGTTGGAGCGGATTCGATGAAAAGGGTCCTTATGAAGGGTAAATAGAAGTTGACAAATCACGTTGTGGCCTTCACGTAGGTAAGAAAATGTTCTTGCTAGAACCCTATTGCAGCCACGTAAAACTTGCAACAACAATTAGAGGACGTCTAACTTGTTTTTGCAGCAAGTGTTTTGTGGTGTGATATGGCCAAAGTTGTGATGAATGATGAATGATATATATGTGATGTATGAGATGTTCATGCTATTGTAATAGGAATCACGACTTGCATGTCGATGAGTACGAAAACCGGCAGGAGCCATAGGAGTTGTCTTTATTTTTTGTATGACCTGCGTGTCATTGAGAAACGCCATGTAAATTACTTTACTTTATTGCTAAACGTGTTAGCCATAGTAGTAGAAGTAATAGTTGGCGAGAAACTTCATGGAGACACGATGATGGAGATCATGATGATGGAGATCATGGTGTCATACCGGTGACAAGATGATCATGGAGCCCCAAGATGGAGATCAAAGGAGCTATGTGATATTGGCCATATCATGTCACTATTATTATTTGATTTCATGTGATGTTTATCATGTTTTTGCATCTTGTTTACTTAGAATGACGGTAGTAAATAAGATGATCCCTCATAATAATTTCAAGAAAGTGTTCCCCCTAACTGTGCACCGTTGCGACAGTTCGTTGTTTCGAAGCACCACGTGATGATCGGGTGTGATAGATTCCAACGTTCACATACAACGGGTGTAAGACAGATTTACACATGCAAACACTTAGGTTGACTTGACGAGCCTAGCATGTACAGACATGGCCTCGGAACACAGAAGACCGAAAGGTCAAGCACGAGTCGTATAGAAGATATGATCAACATGAAGATGTTCACCGATGTTGACTAGTCCGTCTCACGTGATGATCGGACACGGCCTAGTTAACTCAGATCGTGTTATACTTAGATGACTGGAGGGATGTCTATCTGAGTGGGAGTTCATTGAATAATTTGATTTAGATGAACTTAATTATCATGAACTTAGTCTAAAATCTTTACAACATGTATTGTAGATCAAATGGCCAACGTTGTCCTCAACTTCAACGCGTTCCTAGAGAAAACCAAGCTGAAAGACGATGGCAGCAACTATACGGACTGGGTCCGGAACCTGAGGATCATCCTCATAGCTGCCAAGAAAGATTATGTCCTACAAGCACCGCTAGGTGAAGCACCTGCTCTCCCTGCAGAACAAGACGTTATGAACGCTTGGCAGACACGTACCAATGATTACTCCCTCGTTCAGTGCGGCATGCTTTACAGCTTAGAGCCAGGGCTCCAAAAGCGTTTTGAGAGACACGGAGCATATGAGATGTTCGAAGAGCTGAAAATGGTTTTTCAAGCTCATCCCCGGGTCGAGAGATATGAAGTCTCCGACAAGTTCTTCAGCTGTAAGATGGAGGAAAACAGTTCTGTCAGTGAGCACATACTCACTATGTCTGGGTTACATAACTGCTTGACTCAGCTGGGAGTTAATCTCCCGGATGACGCGGTCATTGACAGAATCCTTCAGTCGCTTCCATCGAGCTACAAGAGCTTTGTGATGAACTTCAATATGCAGGGGATGGAAAAGACCATTCCTGAAGTATTTGCAATGCTGAAATCAGCAGAGATAGAAATCAAAAAGGAACATCAAGTGTTGATGGTGAATAAAACCACTAAGTTCAAGAAAGGAAAGGGAAAGAAGAACTTCAAAAAGGACGGCAAGGGAGTTGCCGCGCCCGGTAAGCAAGCTGTCGGGAAGAAGCCAAAGAATGGACCCAAGCCCGATACTGAGTGCTTTTATTGCAAGGAAAGTGGTCACTGGAAGCGGAACTGCCCCAAATACTTAGCGGACAAGAAGGCCGGCAAAACGAAAGGTATATGTGATATACATGTAATTGATGTGTACCTTACCAGTACTCGTAGTAGCTCTTGGGTATTTGATAGCGGTGCAGTTGCTCACATTTGTAACTCAAAGCAGGAGCTGCGAAATAAGCGGAGACTGGCGAAGGACGAGGTGACGATGCACGTCGGGAATGGTTCCAAGGTCGATGTGATCACCGTCGGCACGCTACCTCTACACTTACCTACGGGATTAGTTTTGAACCTCAATAATTGTTATTTAGTGCCAAGTTTGAGCATGAACATTGTATCAGGATCTTGTTTAATATGAGATGGCTACTCATTTAAATCCGAGAATAATGGTTGTTCTATTTATATGAGAGATATGTTTTATGGTCATGCTCCGATGGTGAATGGTTTATTCTTAATTAATCTCGAGCATAATGCTACACATATTCATAGTGTGAGTACCAAAAGATGTAAGGTTGATAATGATAGTCCCACATACTTGTGGCACTGCCGCCTTGGTCACATAGGTGTCAAACGCATGAAGAAGCTCCATGCAGATGGACTTTTAGAGTCTCTTGATTACGAATCATTTGACACATGCGAACCATGCCTCATGGGTAAAATGACCAAGACTCTGTTCTCAGGAACAATGGAGCGAGCAACCAACTTATTGGAAATCATACATACTGATGTGTACGGTCCAATGAGTGTTGAGGCTCATGGTGGTTATCGTTATGTTCTCACCCTCACTGATGACTTGAGTAGATATGGGTATGTCTACTTAATGAAACACAAGTCTGAGACCTTTGAAAGGTTCAAGGAATTTCAGAGTGAGGTTGAGAATCAACGTGACAGGAAAATCAAGTTCCTGCGATCAGATCATGGAGGAGAATACTTGAGTCACGAATTTGGCACACACTTAAGAAAATGTGGAATAGTTTCACAACTCACGCCGCCTGGAACACCTCAGCGTAATGGTGTGTCCGAACGTCGTAATCGCACTCTATTAGATATGGTGTGATCTATGATGTCTCTTACCGATTTACCGCTATCATTTTGGGGCTATGCTTTAGAGACTGCCGCATTCTCTTTAAATAGGGATCCGTCAAAATCCGTTGAGACGACACCGTATGAATTATGGTTTGGGAAGAAACCTAAGCTGTCGTTTCTAAAAGTTTGGGGATGCGATGCTTATGTCAAGAAACTTCAACCTGAAAAGATTGAACCCAAGTTGGAAAAATGCGTCTTCATAGGATACCCTAAAGAAACTATTGGGTATACCTTCTACCTCAGATCCGAAGGCAAGATCTTTGTTGCCAAGAATGGATCCTTTCTAGAGAAAGAGTTTCTCTCGAAAGAAGTAAGTGGGAGGAAAGTAGAACTTGATGAAGTATTACCTCTTGAACCGGAAAGTGGTGCAAATCAAGAAAATGTTCCTGAGGTGCCTGCACCGACTAGAGAGGAAGTTAATGATGATGATCATGAAACTTCAGATCAAGTTGCTACTGAACTTCGTAGGTCCACAAGGACACGTTCCGCACCAGAGTGGTACGGCAACCCTGTCTTGAAATCATGTTGTTAGACAACGGTGAACCTTTGAACTATGAAGAAGCGATGGCAGGCCCAGATTCCAACAAATGGCTTGAAGCCATGCAATCCGAGATAGGATCCATGTATGAAAACAAAGTATGGACTTTGACAGACTTGCCCGATGATCGGCGAGCGATAGAAAACAAATGGATCTTTAAGAAGAAGACGGACGCGGATGGTAATGTTACCATCTATAAAGCTCTACTTGTCGCTAAGGGTTATCGGCAAGTTCAAGGGGTTGACTATGATGAGACTTTCTCTCCCGTAGCGAAGCTGAAGTCCGTCCGAATTATGTTAGCAATTGCCGCATACTATGATTATGAGATATGGCAAATGGACGTCAAAACGGCATTCCTTAATGGTTTCCTTAAGGAAGAATTGTATATGATGCATCCGGAAGGTTTTGTCGACCCTAAGAATGCTAACAAGGTATGCAAGCTCCAGCGATCCATTTATGGGATGGTGCAAGCATCTCGGAGTTGGAATATTCGCTTTGATGAGATGATCAAAGCGTTTGGGTTTATGCAGACTTATGGAGAAGCCTGCGTTTACAAGAAAGTGAGTGGGAGCTCTGTAGCATTTCTCATATTATATGTAGATGACATACTTTTGATGGGAAATGATATAGAACTTTTGGACAACATTAAGGCCTACTTGAATAAGAGTTTTTCAATGAAGGCCTTGGAGAAGCTGCTTATATATTAGGCATCAAAATCTATAGAGATAGATCAAGACGCCTCATAGGTCTTTCACAAAGCACATGCCTTGATAAGATATTGAAGAAGTTCAATATGGATCAGTCTAAGAAGGGGTTCTTGCCTGTGTTGCAAGGTGTGAAATTGAGCTCAGCTCAATGTCCGACCACGGCAGAAGATATAGAAGAGATGAGTGTCATCCCCTATGCCTCAGCCATAGGGTCTATTATGTATGCCATGTTGTGTACCAGACCTGATGTAAACCTTGCTGTAAGTTTGGTAGGTAGGTACCAAAGTAATCCCGGCAAGGAACACTGGACAGCGGTCAAGAATATCCTGAAGTACCTGAAAAGGACTAAGGAAATGTTTCTTGTTTATGGAGGTGACGAAGAGCTCGTCGTAAAGGGTTACGTCGACGCTAGCTTCGACATAGATCTGGATGACTCTAAGTCACAAACCGGATACGTGTATATTTTGAATGGTGGGGCAGTAAGCTGGTGCAGTTGCAAGCAGAGCATCGTGGCGGGATCTACATGTGAAGCGGAGTACATGGCAGCCTCGGAGGCAGCGCATGAAGCAATTTGGGTGAAGGAGTTCATCACCGACCTAGGAGTCATACCCAATGCGTCGGGGCCGATCAAACTCTTCTGTGACAACACTGGAGCTATTGCACTTGCCAAGGAGCCCAGGTTTCACAAGAAGACCAGGCACATCAAGCGTCGCTTCAACTCCATTCGTGAAAATGTTCAAGATGGAGACATAGATATTTGTAAAGTACATACGGACCTGAATGTAGCAGATCCATTGACTAAACCTCTCCCTAGAGCAAAACATGATCAACACCAGAATTCCATGGGTGTTCATTCATCACAATGTAACTAGATTATTGACTCTAGTGCAAGTGAGAGACTGTTGGAAATATGCCCTAGAGGCAATAATAAAAGGATTATTATTATATTTCCTTGTTCATGATAATTGTCTTTTATTCATGCTATAATTGTGTTATCCGGAAATCGTAATACATGTGTGAATACATAGACACCAACATGTCCCTAGTAAGCCTCTAGTTGACTAGCTCGTTGATCAACAGATAGTCATGGTTTCCTGACTATGGACATTGGATGTCATTGATAACGAGATCACATCATTAGGAGAATGATGTGATGGACAAGACCCAATCCTAAACATAGCACAAGATCGTATAGTTTGTTTGCTAGAGTTTTTCCAATGTCAACTATCTTTTCCTTAGACCATGAGATCGTGTAACTCCCGGATACCGTAGGAATGCTTTGGGTGTACCAAACGTCACAACGTAACTGGGTGACTATAAAGGTATACTACGGGTATCTCCGAAAGTGTCTGTTGGGTTGACACGGATCAAGACTGGGATTTGTCACTCCGTATGACGGAGAGGTATCTCTGGGCCCACTCGGTAATGCATCATCATAATGAGCTCAAAGTGACCAAGTGTTTGGTCACGGGATCATGCATTACGGTACGAGTAAAGTGACTTGCCGGTAACGAGATTGAACGAGGTATTGGGATACCATTACAAGAAAACTGACATACTGTGACGAAAATCCTGGTGACGAAGATGGACAAAGTCATGGAAATACCTAATGTGTGATGTTTCTGCAGGTGGCGTCACTGATTACCGCAAGTCGGTGACGATGGACATCACGAGTTAGCTTCAGACTTTGAGCGCACATGGCTACCAATTTCTATGATGGTTTGGTAATTTCCATGATGAACCGACTAGTCATCGAATTAATATTATGAATATGAGATAATAATTTGTTTGTCTTGTAATGTCTATCGGTGGGACCCGCCATAACTGGTTCACGGGTTATTAAGCGGTAGGATCTGCATACTAGTATTGGCAGTAGGACCCACCCTAGTTTTTCACAATCTACTGAGCACCGTATTATTTTATTCCATCTAATATTAGATAGGTAATGGCCGGGGAAAAGCTTATTTTGTTCCATCGAATATAAATAGACACTGGCCGGGCAAAAAAAAACATGAATCCATGCGTTCGTGAGCTGATGCTATTTGAAAAATAGATATACAAGTTAATGGGGAAAAGTTGGTATAGGGAGTTTGAACCCGGGTAAAATAATATTGTACTAAAAATATTTAATATGGCTCTGGACTGTATATATACGCCTACAGCACTTAGCTGGTTAAATTTTTTTAGGGCAAGCTGGTTAGTTATTTCTTCCCTGGGGGTGTATGATCCATCTGTTCATCTATTCCGGGTTCTAGCAGGCGTCATGTTGCGGCAAGGCAACATGGTTCCGGCTGGCGGCTATTCATAAGTTCGTATGTGACGGGCGTAGCACAGCCCATAGCCTGGCAAGCCTAGCAAAACGCCCTATCTTTAGATTTTTCTATATACGTGAGCCGAAGCCAGCTCAACCGCACATAACATCGAATTTTGTTCCCCTCGTCCACCTTCTCCCCTCCCCGAGCGAAACCCTATCTGTTCGATCTCCTTTTCTTTTGCTTGTGTGGCGGCGGTGGTAGATCGGAGGCAACCAAACACGACGACGACGGCAGGAGTAGCTGCTCTCTCTCTTCCCTCTCCCGTCGGGTTCCTCAAGGGCGCACCGCTGTAGAAGCTGCTACTTGTGTCAGGTCCCTCCATGGCGCGCAGCGGCGAACCCAGTGTGCGCCGCGGCCGGACCAGCCTGGTCGCGCGGCCGCGGCCCAGCCTGCGTGTGTGACGTGCGTTATTAGTGTGAGTGCCTGCGTGCGTGCATCCTCCGATCCCTCTCATGTGATTGCTGGGACTGAACTCTCACTCTATGGTGCCACTCCGTACACTTCTCAGTTCCATCGGAGCAAATGAGGTAGAGGACAGAGGAGTCATGGTGATGTGGGTACTGGCTATGGCTTCCTTGAGTGGACCACCGGGTTCGCCTACACATCACCTTCGTCGGGACTACCGCCACTGGGGTATGATTAACTAATGAGTCATCACATAGTTGTCCCACCTTCCACACTTATCAGATACATCTCGTTGACCCTCTGTTTTTCTTCTTCTTTGGTTTTGTCCGACAGATTTACATTGAGCACAGACCACAGGGGCAAGCCGGAGTTCTGCGGGAGGTCCGTCAAGCTCGACTAGCAACTTGGGTGGCTGGGTTAACATGTGTATGGCGCTCAGCTATCCGCTTTCAATTTAGATGAACCGCTTACATGCGGGGATTGGTTGAGATATCAGTTTTGTTTTGTTCCTCCCTGTTTGTGAGTTCTTATTGGTCAATCGTGAGATGCTTCTATAGTAATATTTGCTAGGTTTGATAGTCATCTTTTGTGCCACACTGTCAGTAGTGTTGAGCTAGAATATGGAAGCTAGTTTATATTGTCACTAAGTTGAAAATTGTAAACTGAATTTTCCATGTTCTGATTTATCTTTTAGAGAAATTATTATGAGAACCTAGATAGTACATGTGAAATGGGTTAGTAATTAAATAATTAGCTGCAGTAAAATATTTTCATTATGCTGATGCTCCCCCAGTATTGTTATAGTATTATTTTGTAGTTCTGATCTCGTGGCAATTCTGTTTCAGGGAATGTGAAGGGATTTGCAAGTGAATTGCTGTTGTAGAACTACAGTGGTAGTTTTATGAGCGATTCAACATGATTTTGGCAAATTACTAATGGAGAACTAATTCATTGAACTGGTTTAGGCAATCTGAAGTGATAGTGACCATATGTTAATGCAGATTACTGTCCAAGTAAGCAGATATATGACAATTTTACAACTGAAGATCAAAGCCTAAACGAGCTTTTTAGGCCTGTGACCATAGCATAATTGTATGTAATTTATTTTCAGATGGAAGTTTCTTATTGATCACACTATATGTGCAGGACAACAACTAAGCTATGCAAAAGTTTTTCATGCTTCCTGCACCGTTCAGGCTGCTTCGAGGTTTCTTCCTTTGAGGCTTTGTCGAATATTCTGTTTTTGCACCATTTTAATTTGTGAAGTAGTACCTACTACAAATGCTAATTTGTTCCTCTCAGGATTTCAAACTTTGTGTTGAGCTATTATTTAAGCATGTCCGCTTACCAATAGTTCTTTTTTCTAATGTATTGATATGTGTTTATTCCAATCTAATATTTCAGATGACCTTTGTTGCTCACGAATACGACATGTTTAGTTTGAGAGAAGTGCATATTTCAACCCCGAACTCTTGCCATGGTCTAATTTACAACCCCAAACTCCAATGCCGTCTAAATTACAACCCCCAACTCTCAAAACCGGCTAGGATTCAACCTTCTCCTCTCTGTTGACCGGTTTTGACCAGTCAGCATGCCACGTCAGAAAAAAAAAATCTGTAAAATCGGAAAAAAAATCCAGGAAAAGAAATTAGAAAAAAAATCAAATTTCTAGGAAAAAATCAGGGAAAATAAAAAAATGGATTTCCGAAAAACAAAATTATCAATATTTCCATGAAAAACCAAAAAATACTTCAAATAAAAAAAAACTCCGGGGAAAATTTTCAAATTCCCAAGAAAAATATTTTAAAATGTAAAATAAAAAAGTTAAAATTTCTACAAAAAGTAATTTCCAAAAAAAAATTGTTTTTTTTTATTTTTTTCTCGAAAATTACAGGAAAAAGTTCTCGAAAAATTTTCGCAAACTTTTTTCCCGGGAAATTTTATTTCGGATTTTTTCTCGATCTTACAGATTTTTAATTATATTTTCTTGAAATTTTGAATTTTTTTTTTCTGATGTGGCATGCTGATTGGATCCGTTGACTGGTCAAAACCATTCAACAAGGAGGGGAGGGTTGAATCCTGACCGGTTTTGAGAGTTGAGAGTTGTAATTTAGATGGTATTGAGGTTCGGGGTTGTAAATTAGACTAGGGCAAGAGTTCGGGGTTGAAAAATGCACTTCTCTCGTTTAGTTTTGATCATATCAATTATTAGACAATTACTAACATGTATTTTTTTGTTAAGGTTCCAACCTAGAGCTCCGAGTTACTTGGATGTCGTTCTTTGTCGCAATTGTAGATTGTTTCTGTAACTCATTCATAATGTTATATTTATGTCTTTGTTTCTAATAGGCTGATTCATAAGTCATCTTTCAAGAAGTTGATATGGACAATGGAGGATCAGAACAACTCTAGTTGTCTTCAAGAAGTCACGAGAAGAGGCATCCAACAAAAATTCCAAGTTTTGATGAAGGTGGGAGCTATGAGTCACACCAACAAAGTTAAAAAAGACGTATCCGATGGTTATGTAGCTTGGGTTACTTTGCATGGGGCATGTAACTGTGATGCGTGATATGCACATTGTTTAGAGACTAGTTAGCTTGTAATGTGATGTGAAATTAGTCAATGGAAAGATGGGCTTAAAAAGACCACAAGCCCACAATATGTTTTGAATCACACAATGTTGAGGTATTATTACAGGCAAAAACTATAAAGAAAATAATCCTTGAAAAGGCTAGCGGAAAATGGCAACTGCTCCATAAAAAAGGGCGGGCTGGATCAACCATAATTGAGTTATAAATAGGCTATGATCCACCAAAAAACTAGAACCCGAAATAGAAAAAATCAACTAAATTATTGGGCTTGGCCCATTTGGAAATCCAGTGCGCATTGGCCTACCAAAAATCTAGTGACGACACTTTCGTCATCGAAGGTCCCATACCCGGTGACGTTTTTTGCACGCCACATCACTAGGAGTAATCTGTGACGGGGATTCCGTGATGTGACGATGCTCGTGACGCCTGAAAAATGTCACACGTGAGTATTTTGTGACGTTTTTAGCTATTACGTGACATTTTTTAGCTCGTCACAGTAGGTCCGATCTCTTGTAGTGGGAATTGTATACGGGGTTGCTTGAATCCTCGACATCGTGGTTCATCCGATGAGATCATCGAGGAGCATGTGGGAGCCAACATGGGTATCCAGATCCCGCTGTTGGTTATTGACCGGAGAGCCATCTCGGTCATGTCTACATGTCTCCCGAACCCGTAGGGTCTACACACTTAAGGTTCGGTGACGCTAGGGTTGTAGAGATATGAATATGCAGTAACTCGAAAGTTGTTCGGAGTCCCGGATGAGATCCCGGACGTCACGAGGAGTTCCGGAATGGTCCGGAGGTGAAGAATTATATATAGGAAATGCAGTTTCGGCCATCGGGAGAGTTTCGGGGGTCACCGGTATTGTACCGGGACCACCGGAAGGGTCCCGGGGGTCCACCGGGTGGGGCCACCCATCCCGGAGGGCCCCAGGGGCTGAAGTGGGGAGGGGAACCAGCCCATAATGGGCTGGTGCGCCCCTTTGGCCCACCCCATGCGCCTAGGGTTGGGAACCCTAGGGTGGGGGGCGCCCCACATGGCTTGGGGGGCACTCCACCCCTTGGCCGCCGCCCCCCCTAGGAGATCCCATCTCCTAGGGCCGGCGCCCCCCTAGGGGAGCCTATATAAAGGGGGGAGGGAGGGGCAGCCGCACCCTTGAGTCTTGGCGCCTCCCTCTCCCCTGCTACACCTCTCCCTCTTGTAGTAGAACGGCGAAGCCCTGCTGCGGTGACCCCTGCATCCACCACCACGCCGTCGTGCTGCTGGATCTTCATCAACCTCTCCTTCCCCTTGCTGGATCAAGAAGGAGGAGACGTCATGCTGACCCTACGTGTGTTGAATGCAGAGGTGTCGTCCATTCGGCGCTAGGATCTCCGGTGATTTGGATCATGTCGAGTACGACTTCCTCATCCCCGTTCTTTGAACGCTTTCGCGCGTGATCTACAAAGGTATGTAGATGCAATCCGATCACTCGTTGCTAGATGAACTCATAGATGGATCTTGGTGAAACCGTAGGAAAATTTTTGTTTTCTGCAACGTTCCCCAACACAGAGATGGGGGCTGAAGGGGCAGGTGGTTCCACCCAGGTGGTGGTGGGCCTGGGTTCCCGACGGCCCCCGACTGTTACTTTGTGGCAGAGCGACAGGGCAGGTTGAGACCACCTAGGAGAGAGGTGGCCTGGCCTTGGTCGGCGTTCGCGGATACTTAACACGCTTAACGAGATCTGGGTATTTGATCTGAGTTTGGCCATTTGGTCTATATGCACTAACCAACTACGTGGGAAAGATATGGGCACTCGGCGTCGTGGTATCAGCCGAAGCCTTCGTGACGTCAGCGACTGAGCGGCGCGCGCCAGATTGGACCGCGTGACGTGACTTCCGTTATACTGGAGGTTTCTAGGTCTGCTTCCGGCCACCCACGCAACATGCAGGTGTGCTAAGGGCGATGGGCCCAGACCCCTGTGCGCTTAGGTTTAGACTGGTGTGCTGACCTCTCTGTTGTGCCTGGGTGGGGCTGCGACGTGTTGATCTTCCGCGGCCGGGCATGACCCCGAAAAGTGTGTCCGGCCAAATGGGATCAAGCGTGTTGGGTTATGTGGTGCACCCCTGCAGGGAAGTTGATCTATTCGAATAGCCGTGTCCCTCGGTAAAAGGAAGACCCAGAGTTATACCTTGACCTTATGACAACTAGAACTGGATACTTAATAAAACACACCCTTCCAAGTGCCAGATACAACCCGGTGATCACTCTCTAACAGGGCATCGAGGAGGGGATCGCCGGGTAGGATTATGCTATGCGATGCTACTTGGAGGACTTCAGTCTACTCTCTTCTATATGCTGCAAGACGGAGGCTGCCAGAAGCGTAGTCTTCGACAGGATTAGATATCCCCCTCTTATTCTGGCATTCTGCAGTTTAGTCCACCGATATGCCCCTTTACACATATACCCATGCATATGTAGTGTAGCTCCTTGCTTGCGAGTACTTTGGATGAGTACTCATGGTTGCCTTGTTCCCCCTTTTCCCCTTTTCTCTACCCGATTGTTGCGACCAGACGATGGAGTCCAGGGGCCAGATGCCACCATCGACGACGACTCCTACTACACCGGAGGGACCTACTACTACGTGCAGCCCGCTGATGACGACCAGGAGTAGTTAGGAGGATCCCAGGCAGGAGGCCTGCGCCTCTTTCGATCTGTATCTCAGTTTGTGCTAGCCATCTTATGGCAACTTGTTTAACTTATGTCTGTACTCATATATTGTTGCTTCCGCTGACTCGTCTATGATCGAGCACTTGTATTCGAGCCCTCGAGGCCCCTAGCTTGTATTATGATGCTTGTATGACTTATTTATGTTTTAGAGTTGTGTTGTGATATCTTCCCGTGAGTCCCTGATCTTGATCATACACGTTTGCATGCATGATTAGTGTATGATTGAATCGGGGGCGTCACAAGTTGGTATCAGAGCCGACTGCCTGTAGGAATCCCCCTTTCCAACTCCTTGGTCGAAGTCGAGTCTAGACATTACAAAACTATTACTAACATGGCTGTGCGCCTTACGGGCCCACGTCGCCATTGGGTGATATTAGGATCTTTTATTTCTCGACCTATACTCTGGGACTCTGACATCTCTTCTATTCGGGTTAAACGATTTTACTAACTCTGACTCTAGGTTCTCGTAATTACTTCCTCCCGGAGAGCCCCTTCAGTCCAGATGATCGCCGGCTGCACCAGAAGATTTTGAAGATACTCTCTGATGTTATCTCGAGAACTTGTGCTCATTGCGCTTGCAATTCCCTTCCACCGTCAACCCCTATAGAAAACTACATGCACTTGCCATTCTTACATTAGTCCCCAGTTGCTCTTGTTAATACAAGATGCCCCGAACTGCTCTCCGTTGTTCCAAGAATTCTTTGAGCTTACGGCTTTACAGTTCTTGCCTCATGAATACCCCTTGCGGATATTTTCTCACACTTAACGAGTATCTGTTCTTCCCCCGTTGTTCATATGATTCACAAGATACATTGAAATAGTACCTGATTTTCTGAAAATCGTGAGCAGCCTATTGCTCTTGAAATTCTTGCTTGCTCGCATTATGGTTAATCCCATAAGTCTGGTAATCTTATTAGCATCCCTTGTCACTATCATCTTGAGTCTGTTGATTCAATATGTTGCGAATGCCGGCAATCCTTAATCAGAACCTAGAATTCATCCTTTCGGCTCAGACGTCATTTTAAACATGAGCTGGTTCTCAACCAATCCAATTGCCGTCGATTGTACCCCTAAGTCTATTCAACTTATCCATCCTTGATCAGAGCATTTGCTCCTGATCCCTTGATTTGAAAATCATAATTCCTTTGCTATATAAACGTTGAATTATTCAGATATTCTATAAACCGATGCATTTGCATCCTTTCTTCCTCTGGTTGAGTACCGATACTCACATCAGCTTCGTTGTGGATCGCCCGATCCATTGTTGGATTTCATCCGACATCGTCCTTCGTATTCAATAACCTTGTGAGCCTTTCCACGGGTATATAATGCCTTTGGTAAATTCTATCCTCTGCTTTGACAACCATGCTCTACTTTTGAGCTTGTGTTTTTTACTTCTGAAGTTCGTGGTATATGTTCCTAAGAAGCCCCGTTGGGTTGAACCTATGCCTTCCTTAATATGTGTGAACTCGAAAGTTTTCACGAGTCATACTCTTCTGGTGTTTTGCTAGATAAAATCTCAACACTACAACTTCTTCGAAAACGAGAAGTGAATGAAAGGTTATGCATTAAAGAAGTGGGACTCGACCTTGAACTGTGTGTTCATGCCCATGGACCCGATGTGAAACTTATCATGGAAGCTTCTTGCAAAATATTTAATCATTTGGGTAATTTTTTCGGTGTCATTAAATTGGATCCCCTGCAGCTATGGTTCCGACCATGATTCTCCTTGATTCCATTTCTCGTGCAAGTTTGCTCACTTGTCTTCTGCAGAGCAATACCCTAGTCCAAACTCTACTTTGATCTGTCGTCGAGTATTACCCCTCTGGTATCTCGAGAATATCACGAAACTACATAACTCCTTAGGAGTTCTTCATCTACTATTATTCTCACCGATACCAATTTTTCCTCGGGTTGGAATCGAGTCCGCACTATGATTCAACGAGGATTAGAGATCTTCAATACTTACAAGTTTAATACTCCATCATGTCTTTCCTAGCCTGAACGGATACATCATTATCGTGCTAATTTTAACTGTGCTACCTGGTCCTTCTTCCTAGAGCACAAATTTCGATGGTGAGCTAATCTTACGTCGATCTTCCTCGTCATATCATTTCTCCTTGAACAACAAGATTGATTTCAAGTTTGTGTCATACCCTTGGTTCCAATAACCTTTCGCTTCATCATTCATTTGACTTGATGTCATCGCCGACCGATTACATCTTCATGAAATCTCTCAACAAATTGTGTCGTGATCCTCGTCAGCATTCTAAGCTCTTCCAGGATATCAAATGAATTCATGATGAGAAATACTATCCTTGCCCTCGATGATTTGTGTTATCATCGACAACATTATTGCATTCCCTCCAAACACAAAATTTGTTCCTATTTTGTGTTGTACCTTGAGTTCCTTGCTATCCAACTTATGTTATGTTCTACCGCGGAGTATTACCCTCTTTGATGTCAAGAATGTTGTGAGGATTGCTCCACCTCTTAAGAATTCTTGCTATAATGATACTTCTCACCATCACCATTCTGCTTGGTCCTCGTGTTGATTCCAACCGGGGTACCCACAAGTGAACGGTGTTGTTTGGATTATGCACTTCTAGCAACCCTATTGCTTTGAAGTTAATGATTGATAATTCATTCTTAGCCTATCGGTCGATGAACCACCATTCGAACATTGATCGTGCTACCTAGTCCAGATTCCTGGGTGCACCCCTCTATCATTGTTCATTTGTGTATGTTTCCCTCGAACATACATCATTATATCATTTGATCCGACAAATATTTCCTTGTTCACATAATTATGGAAATCCATCCTTTGGAAATCTCGATGAATTGTTGTCGAGCCTATCAGCCACCTCCTCATCCTCTCCTTGGTTTAATGATGAATGCATGATTTAGAACTTGCTTCCATAGTTCATTTCATGAGAATCTTACAATGTCATCTCGACAATTTGTGTTGCACCTTTCTTCTCAGGCATCCCGATTCTGAGTTATCCTGACACCAGTCAGATCTGAATCTCGGTCAGATATGATGGTTGGAACATATTTTCAAGAGTTATAACATTGGTCTTTATGTGACCCGGTAAGGTGATGTCATGCCCAACACACCTGGCCGGAGGACCTATTGTCATCAGTTTCCTATTTAGCAAGGTTAACCATTCTTCCATGAGGAAACCAAAAGATTTATTCTATATGTTGTTCCTGATGAATCCTTTGTGTATCCAAGTTTGATCTTTGCTTGAAGACCATGTCAATGCTATCTCGAAGCATGTCTGTGGTACTCTGATCTTCAATAAGAACATTTGAAGCACAATGCTAAATTTTCTTATCATTTATCCTAACACCGTTGTATGGGTAATATCATGAGATTCCTCCCCTTACCTAAATGGTTTTCTACTTTCTATCCTGTCATGGATATCATGATCCGCTTGTCCTTGGGAAGGATATACCCCTGAAATATGTGTGTATACACATTTTCCTCTCCATTGTTCTGTTTAAACCTGATAATCACTTTTCCTTTCCATTGGTTTGTTTAAACCTTCTTGTGATCTATATGATCTAAGCAGTAATATTCTCCTACTTATGTAAACACCTCGGTGTACAACTCTATCAGTAAGACCCTGTTACTATTGTTGATGACATTCCGGTAGCCACCGATGGACGAGAACTTTGCCTATTGGCCCGCCTCGTTTCAACGAGCGGGAAAATGGTTCTCTTCGTCCCTTGCCCTTGGTACCGACATTGTTGCCGACATAATTGATAGATTACCCTCTGACATGTCTTGCTATCATGACCGTGCAAGATGTCACCACCCTTCCTACTTTTAACCCACATGGTGGGCCCATAACCCACAGTCCTAAAGGATTGAAACTTGACTCTCCTGTACAACCCTGTTTCTAATGGTTACTCCCCACGCTTGGCTTCGTATTTAATTCACGGGCCACCTTCCTAGTGCTCTATTCTGGTGTTAGACGCAATACTTACTCCCGCTGCTCTGAAACCCTTTCTCACTCTGGTTCAGACTTCGAGCAACTATCTATCCGCTTGGAACCTCTTATTGTACCTTCGACCTTACTCTCGATGTAGTTTATATGTTCAACTCGAGAGATAATCTTATGCTCATTTCATAGGTTAACCCCAGATTGTTTCCCTCAAAAGCATTCTGTCATAGCTGAGTTGCCCCTTACCTATTCGTAAGTACGTTGGAGTTCCCGAAGAAAAGGACGACTTCACCATGATGACCTGAAGTAGAGAAATGAAGACATCAACGCTATGGATCAACTTCTTCGAGAAGAGCAACCAGGAACGAAAAGATCCGTTAGAATTTCGTAACCAAATCCCTTCCCCCTTACTCCCCCTCCTAAATCTCGGGACGAGATTTCTTGTAGTGGAGGAGAATTGTGACGCCCGGATAATTAAGCTACAGTAAACCTCTGTTAGAGATGCCACATCACTTCGATTTCTGTTGCTAATCGCGCGTTAGTTCGAAATCGTTTCAAATTCAAGGTTCTAAATCTGGCAAACAAAAAAAGTTTTCAAATATTAAAACTAAAATGTTCAGAGTGAGCCAAATAATCCATATTAAATATTGGTGAAGAAACCCCACTTTTATAAAATCTTTAAATACTCTAAAGTGAATAAAACAGTAGCAAAACAATTATTGAAATGCCTTTTATAATTAATAAAATGTTAAACTATTCTATTTAGGGACTAAACTTTATATGGTAGTGGGTTTAGTGGTAATACTAATTTAGGGATCATTCTTGTACTTTACAAGACTAAAATACAATGAGGAACAAAATAAAACAAAAAAGAAACAAAATGCATAAAAGAAAAGAAAACTAAAATACAAGAAAAAGGCCCCTGGC
>NC_041384.1:493887219-493891003 GCF_002162155.2 Triticum dicoccoides | reverse complement strand
CGTGGCAAACCCTAGATCGATCCCTATCACTCCCTCATCCCCCCTGCGCGCCATCACCCACGACACACGCACGCACTGACGAACGAATAGGGGAGGGGCGCCCTGTTCGATCCCCTCCCATACGCCCGCGCCCGACACAAGACGCACCTCCGCTAAGGCCGCCACGAGCCGGCGCCGGCGCCGCCCTCTCGGACTCCTTGCCTCTCCTCTCCCTCGTGCGACGCTCGCCTGGGGCCGCCCAGACGTCACTGGCGCCCTCGACACCGCCCGCTGCTCGCCGTCCCTGGAGCCAGCTCAATGTTGTTGCCTCCTCCCCTGCGCCGGCCGTCCCCGTCAACCTCCCCGAGCACCGCTGCATAGACCCCACGGCCCCGTGGTGAGGCCCCGGCATCTCATCCTTCTCTCCTGCTCCGGCCACTTCGTCCATGGCCTCGCTCACCGACGCCCGCACGCGCGCCGGCCGCCCTGGCCGCGCCCGCGCCCCACCTCGTTCGGACGCGCCCGCTCGGCTCCCTCCGCGTCCGCTCCGCCGGGTAGCCCTGCTGCTGCCCCGCTGCGTGCGCCGCACATCCGCGCCGTTCCGCCGCTGCATCGCCGTGCGGCCCCGCAACGACCCGCAACACCACCGCGCGCGCACCACCCCGCGCATCGCGTCTGGGCCGGCACCCCGCTGGCGCCCCGTGATGCGCCTCACGTCGGCGAGCCCGCCCCGGCTCCCCTGCAGTTGCTCCGACCACCGCCTTCGTTCACCGGTGCTGCTGCTCCTCGCCCGCGGCCCCTTGCTCGCCGACCGGCGCGTACCCGACCCTACAGTGGCCGTTGTCGCGGCCCTGGGCATGCGCCCGTGTGGTCTGGGCAGCGCACACGCCCAGCGCCTGCTTACCCGTGCGCCCGTTAGGCCCCCTGGGCATATGACATGGGGGGCCCACCCTGAGAACGTTTTACAAAAAAAAGAATTAAAAAAATAAATAATAAGTAAATATAAATAAATAAATAAATAGGTAATAATTAAATTAACTAATTAATTAATTAATTAAGTTAATCAATCATGTTTAATTAATCTAATTAACTAGTTAGTTTAATTAAATAGTAATTAGATTAGTTAAACCCTAATTAGACTAAACAGTCAATGACTAGTGGGACCCACATGTCAGCGACCCAGTCAACACCTCTGTTGACTGCTGACGTCATGCTGAAGTCAGCATGCACTATTTTGGATAATGTTGTATTAAGTTAATTAAATAAATGCTAAAATTGATTTAAATCTTTTAAAATTAATATAAAATAAACCGTAGCTCGGATGGAAAAACTTTGTACATGAAAGTTGCTCCGAACGATGAGACGAATCCGAATACGCTCTCCGTTCATCTGCCACACGTCCCTATCATAGTGAACATGCAACTTTCCCTCTCTATTTCATCTGTCCGAAAAATGCAAACTTCGGGAAAACATTCCCGGATGTTATCCCCCTTCATCGGTATCGTGTAGCACCGCGTTAGAACACGTCTAGCTCTATCTGTTGTCCTGTTATGCTCTGTTTGCTCTGTATTTACTATTTCTTCCCCCTCTTCTCTCCGATAGACCCCGAGACTGCCGCTGATGCCCCTGTGATTGACTACATCGACGACGACCCTCCTTCTTGTCTGAGCAACCAGGCAAGCCCCCTCTTGATCACCAGATATCGCCTATTGTCTTCTATACTGCTTGCATTAGAGTAGTGTAGCATGTTACTGCTTTCCGTTTATCCTATCCTGATGCATAGCCTATTCTTGCTACTACTGTTGTTACCTTTACCTGCAATCCTACATGCTTAGTATAGGATGCTAGTGTTTCATCAGTGGCCCTACACTCTTGTCCGTCTGCCATGCTATACTACTGGGCCGTGATCACTTCGGGAGGTGATCACGGGCATATACTATATACTTTACACTGTTACATTACCTGTGATACTGTTCGGAGATGGGGGCTGAAGGGGCAGGTGGTTCCACCCAGGTAGTGGTGGGTCTGGGTTCCCGACGGCCCCCGACTGTTACTTTGTGGCAGAGCGACAGGGCAGGTTGAGACCACCTAGGAGAGAGGTGGCCTGGCCCTGGTCGGTGTTCGCGGATACTTAACACGCTTAACGAGATCTGGATATTTGATCTGAGTCTGGCCATTTGGTCTATACGCACTAACCAACTACGTGGGAAAGATATGGGCACTCGGCGTCGTGGTATCAGCCGAAGCCTTCGTGACGTCAGTGACTGAGCGGCGCGCGCCAGATTGGACCGCGTGACGTGACTTCCGTTGTACTGGAGGTTGCTAGGTCTGCTTCCGGCCGCCCACGCAATGTGCAGGTGTGCTAAGGGCGATGGGCCCAGACCCCTGTGCGCTTAGGTTTAGACTGGCATGCTGACCTCTCTGTTGTGCTTAGGTGGGGCTGTGACGTGTTGATCTTCCGCGGCCGGGCATGACCCCAAAAAGTGTGTCTGGCCAAATGGGATCAAGCGTGTTGGGTTATGTGGTGCACCCCTGCAGGGAAGTTGATCTATTCGAATAGCCGTGTCCCTCGGTAAAAGGATAACCCGGAGTTGTACCTTGACCTTATGACAACTAGAACTGGATACTTAATAAAACACACCCTTCCAAGTGCCAGATACAACCCGGTGATCGCTCTCTAACAGGGCATCGAGGAGGGGATCGCCGGGTAGGATTATGCTATGCGATGCTACTTGAAGGACTTCAGTCTACTCTCTTCTATATGCTGCAAGACGGAGGCTGCCAGAAGCGTAGTCTTCGACAGGATTAGATATCCCCCTCTTATTCTTGCATTCTGCAGTTCAGTCCACTGATATGCCCTTTTACACATATACCCATGCATATGTAGTGTAGCTCCTTGCTTCCGAGTACTTTGGATGAGTACTCACGGTTGCCTTGTTCCCCCCTTTCCCCTTTTCTCTACCCGATTGTTGCGACCAGACGATGGAATCCAGGAGCCAGACGCCACCGTCAACGACGATTCCTACTACACCGGAGGAGCCTACTACTACGTGCAGCCCGCTGATGACGACCAGGAGTAGTTAGGAGGATCCCAGGCAGGAGGCATGCGCCTCTTTCGATCTGTATCTCAGTTTGTGCTAGCTATCTTATGGCAACTTATTTAACTTATGTCTGTACTCAGATATTGTTGCTTCCGCTGACTCGTCTATGATCGAGCACTTGTATTCGAGCCCTTGAGGCCCCTAGCTTGTATTGTGATGCTTGTATGACTTATTTATGTTTTAGAGTTGTGTTGTGATATCTTCCCGTGAGTCCCTGATCTTGATCGTACACGTTTGCGTGCATGATTAGTGTACGATTGAATCGGGGGCGTCACAATCGTCGTCTCCAACCGTCCCAAATCTTACTCTACTAAGGGCAGCTACAATGCCCAAGGCTTGAATAGGCGCTTAGGAAAAGGATTTTGGGCTAAGCGTCTGTGCAGTCTGCCCCTGCAACGCAAGTGGCAAAGAACAGGCGCTACACAAGTTGGAAAATGAACAGAAATAGAGCCAAAAGGTTGGGTCGCCCAACTCCTGAGTTTGCGGCGACGCTAACAAATTAGCGGGATTTGTGTGGGAATAAGACCTAGCAGACAGGATTTTCACCCTGGCGGCCTGTCTTAGTGCTAGTGTTGTAGATGCTCTAAGGTTTACTTCAAAGTTTACTCCTCTATTTTTTATGGGATCTGTTAGAGATGCCCTTACAAATAGCAAAAGTTAATTCTTGATATCATGGTATTGTAGAAGCCGGATGACGGTTCCAC
>NC_041384.1:493825505-493887039 GCF_002162155.2 Triticum dicoccoides | reverse complement strand
AAGCCGAATGACAGATGTAATTGGTATATCATTGTTAATTAATTATTGAAATATTTTCTTAATTGAAAAAAAGTCTACCTTCCAAATACAGCCGTTGTCCCATCGATACAATGCAACACGAGCCACTTGTAATTTATGTGACCAAAAGGCATCGCGGAAAATCCCATTTCTGTTTTACTCCAAAGCCCCAGAGAGGTATTCTAGTGCTACAAGCGAAACGGCGAAATAAATTGAACGGGAGCTGTCAGTTACTAATTGCTAGAGACAATTCTCAAAACGTGATGGGAGGCAGGGACAGGAACAGGGTGGATAAAACGGGAACAGCTGTGCTGTGTGGTAGTGAGCTCCTCCGAGTCCTGCCAAGAAGGATAGAGCTGAGGCTGAAACACTTGTCCTCGTTCAGCAGCACATAAACTCCCCTCTCTCCTTTGCCTCTCCTTCCCCTTCCAACCAAATAAATTTCCAATGGTCTGCGTCGCTGTGAGCCTACAGATTTGTCTGGTGAGGATATACGAGCAGCTTGTATACACTTCTTGTTAGGTTGCGTCATTTGGAGCACAATGGAGGCTGCCATGGATGGTGGATCAGTGAGAGCCACAATGAGCATCTTCGGCGAGAGCATCGGTGGAAGAAAGGCAGACAAGAACAGAGCTCAAGAGGTACTCTTTCAATTCCGAAATTCATGGACGACTTGCCATATCTTCCCTGTTTCTTGGAGTACTGTTTAACTGTAGTACTAAGTTCATATCTACCTTGTTGTATGCAGAACCTGTCCTCTGAAATGAAGCAACGAGCGAAATCCGACATGGACAAGCTGAACGAGCGGAAGGCGTCAGTGGATAACGAGCGAGCCGGCGCCGAGTCGGAGCTATCGAGAGCACGAGCCATGGCCAAGGAGCTGGAGCGCCAAATCGACCAGACCAAGGCCAAGGCGACGTCCCAGAGGTCAGGGCTGCAAGCAACGTGGACACGAAAGAATGGCGCCGAGGAGGCCCAGTACGCGGAGGTGTCGCAAGAGCTGGAGCGCGTCAAGAGGGAGCTCCGCAAGCTGAAACTGGAGGTGAAGTCCGCGGCGGAGGCCAAGGCCAAGGCCGAGAGCGACGTCGTGGCGACGGTGTGCAAGATCCAGTCCAACCTGCAGGCCGCCGACGAGATGAAGCGGCGCGTGGATGAGGCGAACGAGGAGCACGTCCTGGTGGAGCTCGCGCGCATCGAGGCCGAGCGGGAGCGCCGCGAGCTGGAGGCCCAGCACGTCGCCGAGGCAGAGCGGTTCGCCCGGGAGATCGAGGCCGCGAGGTCCAAGGTGAAGGAGGCGCGCAGGGAGGTGAGCCGCGCGAGGGAGCTGGAGGCGAAGCTGGAAGCCACGAACGCCGACGTGGAGGTCCTGCAGGGCGAGATGGAGCTGGTGCGCGCCATGGAGAAGCACCACGTCCCGAACGATGGGGCGGCGGAGGATACCACGAGACAGAAGAAAGGAGAGGCGCAGGACAGGGCGTTGCTGCAGGCCGCGGAGGCCGAGCTGTCCATGGCGAAGAACGAGCTGGAGAGCATCAAGGCGGGGGCGTTCCAGTTCATGACCTCCATGGACCGCACCCGGACCGAGATCATGGGGGTCGTCCAGGAGATCGACCGGCTCAAGGCGCAGGAGAAGAACGCGGACGCGCAGGTGCAGCAGCTGAACGCGAAGCTCCTCAAGGCGAGGGCCCAGATGGAGGCCGTCACGGCCGCCGACGAGAGGTCCAAGGCCATCGTGTCGAACCTCACGGCGGCGATGCAGCAGCTGCATGCCGAGACCGAGGCGGCGAGCAAGGAGGAGGAGCTGACCATGCTGGAGAAGCGGTGCGTGCTAGCAGAGGCCGACAACGTCGCCGCGGAGATGGCCACGGCCGAGGAGCGGATCAGGCAGTCGGTGAAGGAGCTGGAGGCGGCGAAGGCGTCCGAGGCGTCGGCAATGAAGAAGCTCAAGGCTGCCGTGGAGAGCACAATGCAGGCCAGGGCGTCGGCGGCGCCCCGGCGGCAGGGGACTATAACCGTCTCGCGGTTCGAGTACGAGTACCTGAGCGGGCGCGCGGCGCTGGTCCGGGTGGTGGCCGACAAGAAGGTGGCCGCGGCGCAGGCGTGGGTGCAGGCGCTCAAGGCCAGCGAGAAGGAGGTGGCGATGCGGGCCGAGGCGGCGGAGCGGGAGATGAGGGAGATGGGCCCCAGGGAGGCGCAGGCGGCGTCGGAGGCGGAGAAGACGGCGGGCGAGCAGAAGGCGCTGGAGCAGGAGCTGTACGACCTGAACGCGACGGCGGAGAGTGTGGGCCTGCAGTGCGCGTACCCGCGGCGGAGGTCGAGCAGGGTGTCGGCGACGTCGAAGAGGTCGAAGGGTCGGCGGTCGTCGGTGTCCGCGGCGAACTGGAACCCCAAGTCGCCGTCGTTCACCATCAAGAGGAAGAAGAAGATGATGCCCAGCCTCCTGAAGCTCATCAAGGAGAAGAGAGGCGGCAGCGACAAGAGCACCAACTGAAGAGCTGCGTGCGGCTGCTCTGCTGAGAGAGCAGAGTGCGTGCATGGCTTTGAATCCGTTTCCTGCGGTGTCGGCCCGTGATATGCTGCGCGGTCTGGTCCTCTTTTGATCCCCGTTCTATATGTCTCATTTTAGTTCCCATTTTAGGTTTGTCTTACATTAAAAAAATCAAAGTTTTATTAAGTTTATAGAAAAAACATCAACATTCACGATATCAAATCAATAGGTCTACCAAGTATAGGTGTTGTCATGTATAGTCTGCGTGAAAAGCAAAGACTTTATCTGTTTCATGCACTAGTGTTCGTGTATGTGCACTCCCGTCTAGTTTGACAATAATATTATTTTCAAAATTAATTGCAATTAATGTTGAATCCGAGATTAATTGTGTTTAATACAATTAATTCTATTTTCAAATTACGATCAATGTAATTAACATGTTTCTAATTTATTCATGATGTGATGGCTACAAATTGGAGCAGCATGAGACATTCGATATAGATGATTGAATGGCTCAAATCAATTGAATTCACCAAACTAATGTTTTTATATAATGTAGTGCATATAGACTTTTTAAGAGGTCAAATCTACAAACCTTGATCGGGTTTATAGAGAAAATGATTTATATCTATAATTCTAAATATATAACATATGAGGCTACAACTTATGATGAGTCTAGTTATATATGAGCATTTTAGATGTCAATATTTTTTCTCCACAAACTTGATCAAAGTTTGTAAGTTTTGACCTTTTAAAAAGTATTTTTACGAATTGAGGGGCATGCCCCCGATTTCATTCCATTAAATGAAAGAACCCGATAAACAAAGTCTTTAAATATTCGAAAGGATCCTAATGCCGGAGCACAAAGCAACATGCTGAGGCATCAACTAACTTCTCATTTGCAAAGAGAGGGATACCACGCAAGGGCCCTGCAATTCGCGGGCAAAAAACGAGAAAAAGCATCCCAGCAGCCTGTCCCGGCTAAAGCGAGCTCCAAATAAATGCAAAAACTAAAAATTACCCTACTCCAAGCCTTCTCGTCATCGGCGCCCAGCCTCTACTCTTGTTGAAAGAACCATTAGCCACCTCAATTAGCAGTGCCGCCACCTCCTGCATGATCGATTGCTTTCCTCTTCTCTATAGGCCCGCCCAATAGGAGATCCAGTAAGCAACTTGATAGAACAAAACACTAGGATCATGCGGGTAAATATGATGAAAAGTAGCAGAGGTCCTGGCTTTTCACAAAGTCCAGAAAAGTGACGCAATGCGCACAGCTATCACCTGCCTTTGATGTTTAGGAAAGCTCTCTATCCAGCCACTAAATACGTCTATTCTGCAAGGTATATCGGCTAGTCCAGTCACACTCCCCGTCGGTGTCAAAACCGGCGGATCTCGGGTAGGGGGTCCTGAACTGTGCGTCTAGGCGGATGGTAACAGGAGACGAGGGACACAATATTTTACCCAGGTTCGGGCCCTCTTGATTGAGGTAAAATCCTACGTCCTGCTTGATTAATATTGATGATATGGGTAGTACAAGAGTAGATCTACCACGAGATCAAGGAGGCTAAATCCTAGAAGCTAGCCTATGGTATGATTGTTGTATATTGGATCCTGTCCTACGGACTAAAACCCTCCGGTTTATATAGACACCGGATAGGGTTATGGTTACACAAAGTCGGTTACAATGGTAGGAGATCTGAATATCCGCATCGCCAAGCTTGCCTTCCATGCCAAGGAAAGTCCCCTCCGGACACGGGACGAAGTCTTCAATCTTGTATCTTCATAGTCCAGGAGTCCGACTGAAGGTATAGTCCGGCTATCCGGACACCCTCTAATCCAGGACTCCCTCAGTAGCCCCTGAACCAGGCTTCAATGACGACGAGTCCGGCGCGCAGATTGTCTTCGGCATTGCAAGGTGGGTTCCTCTTCCAAGTTCTTCATAAAAGTTTGTAAACACTAAGGGTAGTGTCCGACTCTGCAAAATAAGTTTCCACATATTGCCATAGAGAGAATAATATTAACACAAATCTAATCTGATGACGTATTCCGTAGCGTGACATCACACTACGACCAAGCCTTTATTCGAATCGTTTTTACCCCCACCTCAGCGTATTTTGCGAGGCGGTTTCCTTGGCACGTCTTGTCAAAGCAGAGATCGTGTTCCCTTTTTACGGGATTCTCATCAATACGGACGTGGGTAACCCAACCGCGCCATTTATCACGGCGCTTGGGAGATAAGAGAGTTTATCAGGCTGGTGGGGACGCATAGCCGCATCCGCCCATATAAGGGGATAAGGATCCACCTTTTTTACCTATGCCTTCTTCCTCCTCAGCTCATCCATCTCCTGTGTACCCGAGCTCCAGCGCCCAAGTCCGCACTTCCCACCTCAACCTTCTCCAGCCATGTCCGGAGCGGGAGGCAAGTGGATGGTCTCCTCCGTTACGGAGGGCCATGTCAAAAAGCTAAGGAAGGCCGGATACTTGTCCAATGACATTGCGCACCGGCTTCCCGAAAAGGGGCAGCTTCTCCCCACCCCAAGGCCCCATGAGAGGGTTGT
This sequence comes from Triticum dicoccoides, assembly GCF_002162155.2. Taxonomy (NCBI): domain Eukaryota; kingdom Viridiplantae; phylum Streptophyta; class Magnoliopsida; order Poales; family Poaceae; genus Triticum; species Triticum dicoccoides. The sequence continues at coordinate 493,881,975 of NC_041384.1, read as the reverse complement.
ATTCCTCCCCCATTTCCTCCGTGGACTAGGTTTTCCTCTCCACCCATTTGTCCGGGGGCTCATGTTCTACTATGGCCTAGATTTCCACGATCTGGCCCCGAACTTTGTCCTCAACATCTCGGCGTTTATCATCGTGTGTGAGGTTTTCCTCCGCATCCGCCCCCATTTCGTCCTTTGGCTCAAGACTTTCAACGTCAAGCCGAAGGTGGTGCGCGGCAGCCAGGCGGATAGCGGAGGCGCTATGGCGGGCAAGATGGCCAACGGCCTCTGGCTCGAGGGCTCTTTTGTGGAAACCCTGAAGGGGTGGCAGTCGGGGTGGTTTTACATCATCGAGCCGCGTGACCCTGAATGGGTCGCAGCCCCCGAGTTCCGATCCAGACCCCCTACGCGGCTCACATCCTGGAAAGAGACGGGCCTGTCGTGGGGCAACGAGGAAGAGGTGACCGGACTGCAAACATGCATCCAATCCCTGGTGAACAAGCGGCTCAAGCTTGTCAATATAGTCCAGGTCATGCTCGTCCGCCGGATCCTCCCGTGTCAACAACGGGCTTTCACTCTGTGGGAGTTCGATCCGACGCAGCACCAAACCTTGAGCAGGCTCTTCGACACGATGTACGAAGATGCCTGGAAGGTGCTATTCAAGGGCGCCGAAGCTCCCGCATCCGCATCCGAGGACCGTGGATTCAGCACGCAGCATCCAGCTAGTGCGGTGGGTTATCTTTACCTTTTACAGGAAATTTGTTTCTCATAGTTTGACTCTATGCGGGATCTAAACTCCCTTACCTTTGACAGGAGTGGCAGGCGAAGTCCGGACAGGTCAACTGTCCGGCCCCTTTGCCCGAAGACCCAGCAGATGCTCGTTTATCGAAGCTGCTGGCTCCGGCACCTTACGTGGTGCCAGAGAACAAGGCCAAGAAGAAGGCCACGGGGACTCAAAAGAGTTCCCGGCGCCAGGAGGTGTCGGATTCTTCATCCGACGAATCCGAGACGCTCTCCTCCCGTGAAAACGAGGAGGAGGAAGAAGAGACCTCTCCCCCTCCATTGGGGGAGGAAAGAAGAGGAAGGCTGCCCCAACAGGGGAGGCCGAAGGGTCTAAGAAGGGGAAAACCCTTCCTCCGGACTACTCCAGCGACGCCAACGAGGGCGAAGAGGAGTGGCCGCAAAGGGCCAGGCGCCCGGCGGGATCGTAAGTATTCGGATACCAGAGTAACTCATAGCATTCCCTTGTTGCACAACTGTTCCTTATGCCGAATGTAATTATGCAGTCCGCCCAAGGTCGGGCTCGACGAGTCGTCGAGCGGCTCCCTGGATTCATCGGACGTGAACTCAGTTCCGCCCGCTGCCTCCCCCCGCACTGCGGACGACGCCGAAGTGGCGTCGCGACAAGCTCCGGGCCAAGAGGAGGTGGTCCTGGAGGAGCCACGAGGTGACCTTCCGGACTTCGGGAGTAAAGGGGACAAGACCCCCCAGGGCTCCAAGTCCGGCTTTGAGCCGGACACCGCGCCGGAATCTTCAATGGTTCCGGACCACGGTAGGCGAACTCCTTCCAAGAGGAGCAAGCCTTCTGAGCCGGCGGCCTCCGTCCAACCGGAGGTGCCGGACAATCTGCTGGAGGTGCTTAACGGCGCCTCCATCGACGAGGAGCACCATACTATTATGAGTACGATGATCCAGAAGGTTCAGTCCACCAAGAGCGGACTGACTGAAGCTTGTGCCAGCCTTCTAACAGGCTTCGAGGTAAGTGAAAAATATGTAAAAGTATTACCGCATAGACAGTAGCCCCTGATGCTCTATTTGGCGTTCGGAAAGAAAAGCTGAATAGAGGATCAAATAAATTTCACAGGAGTCTAACAAAAAAGAGTCAATATGCGTATGCAGGCTTCGCTGCTTGCGACCGCCGCACTAACTGCGGAGGTAGGCACCCTGAAGCAGGGTCTTGAGTGGTCCGAGCAAGAGCTCGGCCTGGCCAAGCGGCAGCTCGAGGAGAAAGAAGGTAAGAGATACCTTATAAAAATATATAAAAAGATGCAATTGCAAAAAATGACAGGATTATGCTACTTGTTGCAGGGGCCACAACTGAGGTGGCGACCCTCAAGTAGGCGCTGTCCGAGGCCGAGAAGAGAGCGGCTTCAGAGCGCACCAAGCGGGAGAAATTTGAGGCGCGGGCCGGCGAGGCACTGCAAGAGCTTCAGGCTCTCATGAAAAAACATGAGAGTTTGGAGGTTGACTCGAAGACGCGAGTGTCCGAGCTCGCCGCGGCCATCGAGACTGCCAAGTCTGCCAAGGCCAAAGCCCAGAAGGCCCTCCAGGAATTTGATGCGGTGAAAAAGATAGCGGCGGGTAAGGCATTGTTTATGCAAAGCAGACATATAAAAGTAAGCTACTTGTTACTTACACGAATCCGGAGCTCTCCGGGGGCGTTCGCAGATCTTTCCCGTAGCGTATTCGATGCCGCCGCATTCTATCGAGCCGAAGAAGGCAGCTCGACGGAGAAGGTGTTCTGGTCTCAGTATGCTGAGGCCGGACACCCTGTGCCCTTGAGCGACCAGCTGAAGCAGCTGGTCGAGCTCCACAAGGCGGCCGAACAGGCCATGAAGGGTTTCATAGTTCGGCTGTGGCCTGGAGAGGCCCTGCCTGGGAGCTACTTCGGACTGGTGCGGCGGCTGGTGGAGGCCTGTCCAAGGCTCGAGGTCATCAAGCACTCTGTCTGCATCGAAGGAGCCCGGAGGGCCCTTGCCCGCGCTAAGGTGCACTGGGGCAAGCTGGACGGCGAGAAGCTTGTGAAGGACGGGCCTCCGTCGGGGAAGGAGCATCGCAAACCCGAGAACTATTATAAGGATGTTCTGAAGGGTGCCCGCCTTGTGGCGGATGAATGTACCAATGATGTAATTTTTTAATGAACTCGCTCGTATTATCCTGTGCGCTGAAAACTTGTTCATTTGCGCTAAGCAATGCTTGTTGAATTTAAAATATTACTTTCTGTGCGGCCGTTTATCGAAAATTGAGAGATGGCCAGTCGTCGACTTCTGCCCCCATGTCACTAGTGCTGGGGTGTTCGGGATAAACCTGAGCGCTCTTTTTCCCATGTTTGGGTCCTTCGAGGGAGGCGCTCAGCACAACAAACAAGGCAATCGGACTATAATGCTTGAACACTCTCACTTAGCCATAGAACTCTATAATTTTAAATTTCGGCGAAGCCCCTAGTATTCAGAAGACCGAGTTCGGGGCGCTATCCACGCCTTGGCCGGACAGAATCCGGTTCCTCGCTCTAAGCGGCATAAGTCTTTAAGGACCTGAAAAATCTCTCGAACAGCGACCGGTCTCGCGCCTTATCATGACAGTCAGTTTTAGCTTTCTCTACTGAGGTGCTCAGCCCAGCTCAACTGGGGCACAATCCCAGTAGTTCTCCTAGTGCTACCTTAGCCGATATAGCGGAACGTAAGGCACCAAAACATAGGAGTCGGGCAAACCCAACTATTGACCCAAATCATGATTCGGAGCCGATGCATATAATGCTATAAGTTCGGGGTGCCGCACTTGTGAAAGTGTTCGGACTTCTCACACCATATTAAGGGGTACTGGAGCCCCTGGCGTATTTGCCGTACCACAGTGTACGGGTGCAACATGTCATTAATGAACATATATATATATATAAAGAGAGTAATGCAAAAGATAGACAAAAAGCTATGCATTGTTTATAAGAAGGCTACTATCCAAGCAGGACGATACAAGTAGTGCGATAAGCAAAAGAAATTGGACTATTTAACATGTCCTATCTAGGGGCAGGCCTGCGGAATTGTATTTAAAAATAGGTATACTGCTCGTAATAGAGACCACCTGGGAGTTCCATAATGCGGCATGGCTTGTCTGCTTCCCTGGTTCTTGCATCGTTTGTGCGGCAGTTGAATTGCCGAACAGGCCGTCCGAAGTATGGAGTCCTGAAAGTAAAAGAAAATAAAGAAAGAATTCGGCAGCCCCTAGTATGGTTTAAGCCATGTTCTGGGCGTGCCGTGATGGTGCCCCTTCCCCTGTGCCCATGGTACTTTGAGAGCGTAGTTATGTACGCGAAGCATTGGTTTTGCTATTTCGCGAGGCTGGGGTTGGGGCCGCATTGCTACACCTACTTAGAACGTGCCAGGCGGTCCTGTTGTAGGTTACTCCGGGCGCGCTTGACAGTGTCCGGCTTTTTGAAGGCCGGACTGGAGAATTTCCTGGAGAGGCTACTTTGTACTTCTGCTGCGAGCGCTGTCGTATGCTCCTCCGTTCGGAGAGAGCGTTCGGTGTTTCCGTTGACCGTGATTACTCCTCGAGGGCCTGGCATCTTGAGGTTGAGGTATGCATAATGCGGTACCGCATTGAACTTTGCGAATGTGGTTCGTCCGAGCAGTGCGTGATAGCCACTGCGGAACAGGACTATGTCGAAGATTAACTCCTCGCTTCGGAAGTTATCCGGAGATCCGAAGACCACTTCAAGTGTGACCGAGCCTGTACAGTTGGCCTCTACACCTGGTATGACGCCTTTAAAGGTCGTTTTGGTGGGTTTAATCCTCGAGGGATCTATGCCCATTTTCCGCACTGTGTCCTGGTAAAGCAGGTTCAGGCTGCTGCCGCCGTCCATAAGGACTCTTGTGAGATGAAATCCGTCAATAATTGGGTCTAAAACCAATGCGGCGAACCCACCATGACGGATGCTAGTGGGGTGGTCCCTTCGATCAAAAGTGATCGGGCAGGAGGACCATGGGTTGAACTTTGGGGCGACTGGCTCCAGCGCATATACACCCCGTAACACACGCTTCCGTTCCCTCTTGGGGATGTGGGTTGCGTATATCATGTCCACCGTCCGCACTTGTGGGGGAAAACCCTTCTGTCCACTGTTGTTCGGCGGCCTGGGCTCCTCCTCGTCGTCGCTACGCCGCCCCTTGTCTCTATTTTCGGCATTTAACTTGCCTGCCTGCTTGAACATCCAACAATCCCTGTTGGTGTGATTGGCTGGCCTTTCGGGGGTGCCATGTATCTGGCACGAGCGGTCGAGTATTCGGTCCAAACTGGACGGACCCTGAGTATTTCTTTTGAATGGCTTTTTCCGCTGACCGGATTTGTAGCCTCGGAATCTGGCATTGACTGCCGTATCCTCGTTGTTGTCGCTGTTAACGCAGCGTTTTTGCTTGTTCCGGCGCGACCTGCCACTTTTGTCCTTGGTATCCGAATTACCAAGGTTTTTAGTTAAGTTGTTGCTGCGAGCTAGCCAGCTGTCTTCTCCCGCGCAAAAGTGAGTCATGAGTGTCGTGAGGGCTGCCATAGATTTCGGCTTTTCCTGTCCCAGGTGCCGGGCAAGCCACTCGTCGCGGATATAATGCTTGAAGGCTGCTAGGGCCTCTGTGTCCGGACAGTCGACTATTTGGTTTTTCTTTGTTAGGAACTGTGTCCAGAATTGCCTGGCCGATTCCTCTGGCTGCTGAATTATGTGGCTTAGGTCATCGGCATCCGGTGGTCGCACATAGGTACCCTGGAAATTGTCGAGGAATGCGGCTTCCAGGTCCTCCCAAGAACCGATCGAATCTGCTGGCAAGCTGTTAAGCCAATGCCGGGCTAGTCCCTTAAGTTTGAGTGGGAGGTACTTGATGGCGTGTAGATCATCGTCGCGGGCCATGTGGATACGAAGGAGATAATCCTCGATCCATACCGCAGGATCTGTTGTGCCATCATATGATTCGATGTTGACGGGTTTGAAACCCTTAGGGATTTTATAATCCATTACTTCATCTGTGAAGCATAGTGGGTGTGCGGCGCCTCTGTATTGGGCTATATCACGACGCAGCTCGAATGAGCTTTGTCTGCTGTGTCCGACCCGGCCGGATTTATTATGTCCGGAGTGACGATCCCCGTCATGTGCCATAGGGCGCCCACGCGATCCGTAGATCGATCTTGTTAGTCTTGCCTTGTCCTCTAGTATCTCTCGCAGGTCTGGCGCGTTTTCCCGTGCCTTAGCATGTTTTGAGCGGCGCCGGGGCACGGCTTGACTGGAGGGCCGAGAGGCCTCTCTGTCACGGCCACAAGGTGGCCGGTCGGCCATGTCATGCGCTGGTGATGTAGGTGCTTCCTCCTCTAATCGGGGTAGCAGTCTGCGCTTTGGGTAACTCTTGGAGGGACGTTTGAGTTCATACTCTTCGGCCGCAAGGACTTCAGTCCATCTGTCAGCTAGCACATCTTGATCAGCTCTAAGCTGTTTGCTGCTTTTTCTTGAGGCTGCTTGCCGTGGCTATAAGCCTGCGTTTAAAACGCTCTTGTTCGACGGGATCCTCTGGCACGACGAATTCGTCGTCGTCGAGGCTTGCCTCGTCTTCGGAGGGAGGCATGTAATTATCATCCTCAACCTCTCTGTCTTCCTCTCTCTTGTGAGGGCTGGCTTCTCCATCCTCTTGCTGGAGGGGGTGTTCTTCGGCGCTATCCCGAGTATTATTATCTCCTGTGCCGGAATCACCATTTTTGCTTTGGCGGGATTTGGAGCGACGCCGCTGACGCCGGCGCTTGGGTTGTTTCTTAGATGTGTCATCCCCCGCTGTTCCATCGCCATCTCCATCTTTTGGAGTGTCCACCATATATATGTGGTATGACGAGGTGGCCTTTCAGCGCCCTACAGGTGCTGGTTCTTGGTCGTCTCCTGCATCGCCGTCCATACCGTCGATGTCTTCGGAGTCGAAGTCGAGCATGTCGGTTAAGTCGTCGACAGTGGCTACGAAGTGGGTGGTGGGTGGGCTTTGAATTTCTTCATCGTTCGTATCCCAACCTTGCTGACCGTAGTCCGACCAGGGCTCTCCCTATAAAGAGAGAGACTTTAACGATTTCAGAATGTCGCCGAAGGGCGAGTGCTGAAAGATGTCTGCGGCGGTGAACTCCATGATCAGCGCCCAATCGGATTCGATCGGCAGGCGCGCGGAGGGCTCGAAGTCCGGAGAGGAATCCGGCCCCTCGGAGTCACAGGCCTTGCGGAGTGCGGGGCTGGTGTTCGGCTCGATCGCCTTTGAGACCGCAGCCCTCGAGGTGGCGTCCAACCACTCATCCTCGATTGGCGCAGTAGGCTCCAAATCGAGGTTCGGAACCAAAGTGTGTGCGCCCCCCAGGGTACTGTTCGGCTGCAGAGCTAGATCATGCCCATCGAGACGGTGCGGCGCGCTTGGCTGTGGCCCGAATCCGTCGAAGATCAAGTCCCCGTGGATGTCAGCCGTGTAGTTTAAACTTCCCAATCTGACCTGATGGCCAAGGGCGTAGCTTTCGATCTGCTCCAGGTGGCCAAGCGAATTGGCCCGCAGTGCGAAGCCGCCGAAGATGAAGATCTGTCCGGGGAGAAAAGTCTCACCTTGGACCGCATTGTTGTTGATGATCAAAGGAGCCATCGGGCCTAAAATCGACGTCACAGAGGAACTCTCAATGAAAGCACCAATGTCGGTGTCAAAACCGGCGGATCTCGGGTAGGGGGTCCCGAACTGTGCGTCTAGGCGGATGGTAATAGGAGATGAGGGACACAATGTTTTACCCAGGTGCGTGCCCTCTTGATGGAGGTAAAACCCTATGTCCTGCTTGATTAATATTGATGATATGGGTAGTACAAGAGTAGATCTACCACGAGATCAAGGAGGCTAAACCCTAGAAGCTAGCCTATGGTATGATTGTTGTATGTTGGATTCTGTCCTATGGACTAAAACCCTCCGGTTTATATAGACACCGGATAGGGTTAGGGTTACACAAAGTCGGTTACAATGGTAGGAGATCTGAATATCCGCATCACCAAGCTTGCCTTCCATGCCAAGGAAAGTCCCCCCCGGACACGGGACGAAGTCTTCAACCTTGTATCTTCATAGTCCAGGAGTCCGGCTGAAGGTATAGTCCGGCTATCCAGACACCCTCTAATCCAGGACTCCCTCACTCCCTACAACACCCCATACAAAATTTAGCAACCACACAAGTACAAAATAGATGTTCTACCGTTTCATTATGATCACAAAAGCTACAGCTTACATATTTCCCTTTCTAGTTTCGTTTGGCCAAATTATCTCTAGTCAGTAAACTAATTTTGAAGACTAACCAATGAATAATAAATTTACCAGCTTTATCTAACAGCCAAGAACACCTATCCTCTTGTTTTGTTAGCACAACATTCTTACAAATTTCTTTTAACTCATGCCACATATCAGCCGTGTCTCCCCAAAGGATCCTTCTAAATATAATATTACTCATGCCTTCGGAAAGAGCCTTCGCAACAGTAAAATCAACACTAAAAGTGAGAAAATACAACCCAAGAAATTGCATACTCAAAGGCATATCCTCTAACCAAACATCATTCCAAAACAAAGTCCTTTCCTCATTGCTCACCATCTTCCTACTATACTGCAAAAAATAGGTTTACCTTTCATGAGCCCCTGCCAAAAATGAGACTGGCCAGGTTTACTCCTACTATTCCTAAGAGTGCACTTCCTTAGATATTTATTCCTCACTAGGTCCTGCCACACTCCCTTCTCATTTTCCAATTTCCATAACAAAGTAAACAAATGTTCATTATATCTAAGTCCTACACCCCAAACCTCCCATATCTTTTGGTCTACAGACATCTTCCCACTTAAATAGATGATACTTTTTAACATTATCCTCTTCCTGCTACAACATCCTTTTCATAAAGAAAATCACCTTTTTTACCAGGGCCTTTGGGAAGTTCAAAAAGAGAAATCATATATATATATATAAAGGAATATTGCTTAGACTATAGGTGATCAGAATAAGCCTCCCACCATAAGATCTACTTCTACCTTCCAAATACTAAGTTTCTTTTCCATTTTCTCCTCCGGCCAGTTCCAATCATTATTGCACAACCTCACTGCATTATGGGTATTCCTAGATACCTCAAAGGTAGTTTTCCTACAACAGAAGTAAAAATGGTAGAGTAGCTCTCCTGTTTAGCTCTAGCTTCCCCAAAGTAGTAAACTTCACTTTTGTGAAAATTAACCTTCAAACCCGAAAGTTGTTCAAACAAACACAAAATTAATTTAACATTTCTAGCACTCTCCAAGTTATCCTGAAACCTGAAAATTCTATCATTGACCTATTGAAGCATGCTAACACCCCCATCAACATATTTATGAGACAAGCCTTGAACCAATCCTAAATCTTGAGCTTTAATTAGAAGTAAGTTAAGAATATCCATGGCTATATTAGAGACCAAAGGAGAGAAAGAGTCTCCCTGTCTAAACCCTTTTTTTGTTTCAAAGAAAGGACCAATTTGATCATTTACCATAACAACTATTTTCCCTTTCTCCATTGTCTACATTACCCAACTAATAAATTTGAATAAAAGCCTTTTTAATCATAGAAAATTTCATTAAATTCCAATTAATTTTTTCATAGGCTTTCTCAAAATCTACTTTAAACAAAATTGCATTCTCCCTTTTTAAATGAACCTTATGTAAAATTATAACCCCACCCCAAATGTACCTACCCTGAACAAAAGCAGTTTGGACATGGGCTACAATCTTATCTGCAACTTTTATAAATCTACTAGTAAGCTTGCATGTGCAACGCGCATCTGGACTAACACACCTTACATCAAACATCCATAGTTATAAAATAATGCAACCTATACGTTCTCAAAAATATGAAAATGCCATCTATAAAATGGATAAATATATTATCTAAGATGATAAGTACATCGTTTTGCAAAATATTCCTGGGATAACAACTTAATTATTTGAACTACATTGTTTGAAAATTTGCACATAAATGAAGAGCTGATTTGAACAATGGGCCGAAAGGTATATTCAGGAATCAAACAAGGTATGGCTCCAAGCTGTCATAAATATCCCATCACTTCTTCTCCTCTTTCTCCATGAGGGTAGCCTTCTTCATCCGAGCTCCTAACCGGTGCTAGTTCATCCTCTCACCACGGAGCTTGCCGTATACATTGTACGCCTTCACCTCATCCACAACCTTCACAACTTCGACCAAGTGCTTCTTGTCGCCACGAGTGATGGTCGCCCTGGACCTGGATGGTCGTAGCAAGCTCATCTGGAGTAGAATCACCAGCCTTGGAACAAGAGAGCAGTTAAGGGCGTGCAAACATATGAACATATAAAATACAAAGAGAAAAAGAAACATGCACCATATTGTGTACTTGCGAGCACGGCTTGGGAAGATAAAAAGCTTGGTCTTGTAAGTGACATGTTCTTGCAGCGCTGATCCAAAGAAATGCCCATGGTCAAAACAAGCTTCTTTAGATGCTCGCCGCCTGCACTTAGAAGTTTATAAACATCGACAGATGATAAAATAAAGTTCTATAATAACACCAGTTCCACAACAGATAACCCCATCTAGCACCTGAAATAAAACTCATGCATCATGCAATATTTGTCGATGGGAGGAAAAAACAAAAGTTACAAAGACAACAGAAGTTTCGTTAATGCAAAAAAAACTTTTCTGTAAGTAACAAAAGCTGGTATCCCAGAAGTAGATGCAATGTTAGAACCATGGAATTTAATTAACTTTCTTACAGAGCACATTTGAATTTTTCTGTGTCCAGTTAAAACCAATTATGGCATTTGATGATGTTGCATCACTTTACGTCTATTCAAAGATGGAGGAACAAGAATCAAGAAACAAATAATCACCTTGAGCTTCTGAAGGGCTATATGTGTGTGGCTATACTTGTTCTGGAGGTGCGGATTAGTTATGTGCGCAAGGATGCACTTCAATCACCGTCAAAGGCCATGTTACTTCCTTTTCTATGATTTCATCTGAATATCCCTCCTTCTTTGTTGACTCTCTGTGCAGTGGCCGCCAAGTGCCATGAGATGGCCATGGTGACCTGCAAGATGATACTGAAGATTTAAGTGAAGTGGGTCAACTGAATCAAGGGGACATAGTGGTATTTTCTTCTCTTCTTGAGACTCTTGCTATATTTATCTTGTTACCCATGAGACCATGACCCCCTTGCGTACACAATCTAAATTAAGAATTATGTCATTGTGTTCTCGTGTAGGTTTATGATGTCGAGCAGTGGCGTAGCACCGTTGCAGGTGCTTCATTCTAGGTCTTGCGCCAACACCATGAGTCCATGAGGTTGTACAAACGAGTGAGTTGAGTAATACATTTCATTCGCAGTCAAGTAGTAAACGAGTGATTCAATTAGATGCATTATTTGTAGATGGGAGGAACAAATAAAAGTTACAAAGACAACAGAAGTTTCATTAATGCAAAAAAGATTTTCTATAAGTAACAAAAGCAGGTATGCCAGAAGTAGATGCAATGTTAGAACCATGGAATTTACTTTTCTTACAGAGCAAATTTAAAATTTTCCATGTCCAGTTAAACCCAATTATGGTATTTGATGATGTTGCATCACTCTACGTCTATTCAAAGATGGAGGAACAAGAATCAAGAAACGGATAATCACCTTGAGCTTCTGAAGGGCTATATGTGTGGGGCTATACTTGTTCTAGAGGTGCATTTGGCGAGGCGTCTAGGGAGCAAGCTGCCATTGTTGAAATGTCAGGTATGTAAACCGGGCACATGCTCAGGTTGTTATCCATTTGCGAGAAGAAGATGAGTTGGGTTGTTATATTTCCTGATATTTTCTAAACCTGAATTGACAGTGGAGTTGTCTATAGCACTAACAATTGGCGCAATCATAGGGAAACTATGACATAGTTCTGGATAGAAACATATGATGGGATAAGGTTAGTAAAATCTAGAAAGATCAAATTATCAAACAACAAATCCAGGTTAAATTGTTGATAGACTATATGGCAGATGTGCATACAAATTGCGGTTAAATTGCATTGATAAGCTGTAAAAGAAAAACAAGAAAGGAATCAAGGAAACAAATACGCATCAAAGGTAAAAATGGAACTACAAGCATTTTAAACTGCACAAACCCCACCATCACCCTTTAGTTAGGTAAGAATCACATGAATCCAGACATGGTATTTCTTAACTTCATTTCACATGATACATCGTGCAAGCATAGCTTGGTTACTAAAAATATGTCTACACTTACAGAAATTATTATCACCTTGCAACCAACGACATGCAAACCTACAGCAGAATTCGTCCTCAATAACAAGTACATCCTCGATCCTCAGGCCATATTTTAGTAGCAAGATCACCATTTTATAACAAGAATTTCACCCATTGGAACCAAAATTTCATGAAAGCCTAGTATCTTCCCACATGGTATATTCTTCCATTGAAACACAACAAATGAGCAAGCTATGTAAATTACCACCAAGGATAGAAAGTGAATCATACAAAAAAATCTAGGCCCGTTTGACCAACACTATGTTCTAAAAGGCCCTATGTTGTAACTTTGATAAGAGAAGAGCATCTTACGATCCAATCCAAACACACTGAAACGGGAAAGAAAAAAAAAAATCTAAATCTCAGCGAAGGGATTGGCAGCGGCTGCATCGTCGAGGCAAAAACTGCACAATGGAGTCGAAGTTTATTAATTGACTCACTCATTTATTACTTGACTGTGAAGAAATTTATTACTCGATCACTCGTTTGTACAGCCTCGTGGACTCATGGTGTTTGCGCAACACCTAGAACGAAGCACCTGCAGCGGTGCTACACCTCTGTTTGACATCATAAACCCACACAAGATCACAATGACATAATTCTTATTTCAGATTTTTGTATGCAAGGGAGTCATGGTCTCATGGGTAACAATATAAATATAGCAGGAGTCTCAAGAAGAGAAGAAAATACCACTGTGTCCCCTTGATTCAGTTGCGCCGCTTCACTTAAATCTTCAGTATCATCTTGCGGCTCATGGTACTTGGCAGCCACTGCATAGCGAGTTAACTAAGAAGGTGGGATATTCAGATGAAATCAAAGAAAAGGAAGTAACATGGCCTCTGATGGTGATTGAAGTGCATCCTTCCGCACATAACTAATCCGCTTCCCACTTAAATTACCATTTCCAGTAAAGTTGCATTGCGTATGAATAATTTAATATTCAAATGAAATCATCTCATTGGAGGTGTAAAAGGAAGAGGGGTGCTCTCTACTTACCTCTTCCACAGTCTGCATTGTCTCCGTGCTCCTCCGCTCCCTCCCTTCCTCTTGGTTAGCGCAAGGAACTGGAACGGGATGGGTGGCAACCGCTTCTGTAGAGCCAGATTCGCACTGCCATGCATCATGCAGCATGCCATGCAGTCTGAGAGGGGTAGTGTACTGGACGTGCGACGTGCGGTGCCGGTAGCGTGGGGTGGAGGCTGGTTCGATGGTGGGCAGACGGGGATGGAGCGCAACGTGTGGGGAGGGAGGTTGGAGAGTTGGGCGTCGGGGTGTGCGGCGACTGGAGGTTGCGGGAGATGCGTTTGGGGTGGGCCGTGGGCAGCTACACGAAAATTTGTTTTGCGCGGCACGCTGGCGGTTGCTAAATGCATGTTTTGGATCAAACACGTTTTAGCGAGCATATCCGGACCGTACAGAAACCGGTAGATGGATAGGATGTTGCATTGGATCTCCGCACTTCGTGCTTTTATAGGAGTAGTAGATAGATTATTCAATACTTTAGTGCAAATCTTAAAGCTTAAATTAAGAAGACAAATTGGCATATATTGTTAAAGAGTCTCAACATCCCCACATTTTGGAATAAATGCTAAGACTCCATAGTTAAATCTGGCTAAATCTAACTTTCCTTCTTAAAATCACCAAATAGGTCCAACAAATAAGGTCCCATGATGTGCCAATACTTCTAGTAAAAGTCCATAGGCAAACCATCAGGTCCTGGTGTCTTACTATGTTTCATCTCAAAAACAGCAGTTTTAATTTCATCTAAAGTGAAAGCTCTATCCCACTTTGTCCTATCTACCTCATCTCATAATGTTGGCATGTCAATATCAAGAGAAATATCTAGCATATGAGTGGCGGGACCAAAACAAATTCTTATTAAAAGAAGTAGCATAAAGAAGAAGGTCTTTATCCCCTTGAATAGTTTCATTGTTATCAGTATTAAGAGAAATAATTATGTTCTTCCTCTTCCTACTACTAGCCTTAGAAATAAAGTAACAAGTTAAAGCATCTCCTTCCAACAACTAATTCTTCTTAGATCTCTGCAGCCATTTGATCTCTTCCTCTTTATTAATCTTATTTAAAAACCCCTTAAAAGCTTGTCCTTTCCAGATATTTATCTCTACTTAAGCCAAAAACCTCACTATCCCTATCTATTTCATCTATCTTACTAGTAAGGAAAACATTCTATTTTTTATACAACGATACATAATTCGGATTCCATATTTTAAGATTTCTTCTAAGGATTCTTTTTCTGGTGTGCCATGTGTCCTTATGTGTTTTCCCAGGATAAACATCACACTAAACACTCCTCGTTGCAGCATCCAAATCCTCTCTAAGGAACCAATACAACTCAAACTTAACAGGTTTAACAATCTTGGGCAAATTTAAACCAAAATCCATCAGCAAGGGTGCATGATCAAATAGTATTCTAGGTAAGGTCTAAGAAACATCAAAGGAAAGATAGTTTCAAGAGATAGAGACATAAGAACTCTATCCAACTTTTCAAAAACTATATATGCACTACATTCTAGAACAGTGGAGTAGTATAATAGATGATTATATTGTGGCACTTTTTTTGGGGGGGGGGGGTCTGCATACCGTATGCATGTAAGTCTTTTCGTGTTATCACTTTCATGAGATTTTTCTCCTTATAGAAAGAGCACATACATACTTGCAAAATCTCGAGTTTTTGTTGACACCATCGTATTAATCACAAACCTAATCCGATTAATGATATGTCTTCACCGGTGAGTTCATCCCAACGAGGGCTTCAAAACAAGATTTCATGTTGTCATATTTTGATGAATTTATTTGCCACCACTAGTTGCTAGATTTTGTCAATATATTGCTATGTTAGTCGTGAAGAATTGCCACCATAATGGTGTACAATTATTAATAATAGCTTTCCATGGTTTTTAGATGTTGCAATGTTACGAATAGCTAAAGAATGGTTATTCACGGTTAACGACAAGTAATGATCAACATCAACTTGTACAAGTACAATGAAGCCAATTTTACACATGTGTACTTTTTTTAACTAACTATAATGTGCAAAAGCCCCGCAATCTTTCTTGCAAAAGGTCTAATTGCAAGTCCCGAAAAGTTTAGAAAGCTACAATGAAAAGCAAAGAGAAAAGGAGGGGATCTAAATATATACATGTTATCCTTACCTAAAAACTAATGGAGGCCATCGATCCAACCCAGAAGCTTGGGCTTTACAGAAGCCTTAACCCTAAGGGAGGGGAGAGAGATATCATGTACAAATTCACATTTCCAAGAAAGGAAGGATGGCTTCTCCCGACAAAAATCTTCTATTTCTAATGAGCCAGATGTTTCAAGCAACAGAAATGACCACTTCAAAGAAGAAGGGATGGCGTGACCTGAGCGTAGCTTAGATGGTCAGGTTCCTTGTGGGAAACTTGCCCACTTGGGTTCAAGTATTAGACTTGGCATGGGTGCACTTTCCTGGATTTAATGAATTTATTTTTTCAGTGGGGAGGAACGTTCTCGTTGACAGCGAGGCGCCTCAGCACAGTCTCTCGAAGGTGCTCATACAGATAGGATGTGCGTGCATGCGTTCATATATGCGAGTGTATGTGTGTGAGAGTGTCTATATCTATGATGTGTTTCGCAAAAAATAAATGGATGACCAAAATCCCTCTCTAATGGAGGTACCAACTCCCCAGCTAATCTTCAAACAGTTACATATCCTGGTGCTAAAGTTGCATGAGAAGAAAAGGTAGTCGCTATTGACGGAGTCAATTCCGACAAATCTTGGGTAGAGGGTCCCAAGCTAGTAGCCTTGATACGATGGTGATGGAGACACGAGGTTTTACCCAAATCCAAAGAGATAAAACCCTACATCCTACTTGTGTTGTATTAATTTGGGATAGAGTATAAAGTACATGTTGATCTATCACAAGATCGATGATGTAATCTACGAATCCCATCCCCTGGTTCATATAGGTACTGGGGGGTGGGTTACAACAAGGTTGACTAAGTACTCACTCTGCTCCTTTATATATTGCGTGTTTCGTCCTGACTACAATACCAAGGAGTGTGGTGGCATGTGTACTTTGGACCCTCATAGGCTGATCCCCTCCACCAAGTATGTCCACATGCATGTGCCCAGCGATGGAAACTTCCCAGGCACACACTTCCAACCCAGCCAGCGGTATTTTCATCCAATACTCCAACCGTGCACTACATTGTGGAACTTTGCTAGAAAAATAAGGCGCACTACATAGAGGAATGGAGGGAGTATAAGGTAACATGTGTTGTAGACGACTTTAAGTCTTGGAGTATGTGTTAAGTCTTTGAAAAATATTCCTTCTATGCGCCATGGGCTCCTCAATATGACAACAGATACCTGCTACCTCGCGTAGAGCTGACGCATGGTTTCGGTTCCGTCAGCGAATGAGAAATTGGCGCGTGAAAAATCGTCATTGGTCTAGGCTATTAACAGGTATCAGATTCAAAACTGACACCCGACAGCTTAACGACAACCCGTTATAATGGCTGCCACGTGTTGGTTACCCTGAACAGGTAACAACCCTATAGGATAAGGGTAAATAATTATCCATTGGTTTTTCATTAGGAAAAAATTATACCCATCGGATAAGTCGGGTACGGGTATGGGAAGGCAATATCCTTACTCGCATACCTATATGCTTATTCATTATGACAGGTAGGCCCTATATGTAATTCACTAAAAATGCGAAAACTCTAAGATCGCTTTACTCAGTCGCAGCCTCGGCCCGAAATCCCTCCCCGTACCCCTCCCGCGTTGTCACTCACACCAGAGAAACCTCCTTCGTCCCCATCTTTCTTCCATCACAAACCCTAGGGAAGGATCCACCGGTCGTGGTCGAGGCATGCAGTGATGCGACCGGCCACCTCCCTCATCTCCTCGTCTCCTCCTTCCACTCTAGACAACCAACAGACCAAGCCATCTCCTCCCTCCACCGCCTGTTCTCCATTCCATCTCCTCCACGCGAGCACCGCCAGGCTGCCAGAGCACCTCCTTCCGCCATGCCTCGAGCTCCAGTGGACAAACACATCCTGGAATGTTATGTTTATATACTGAAATGCTGAAATGTTGTGTTTTACACACTGAAATGCCGAAATAATGCATGCCAAAGTATGAAATGAAAGGTGGCCGAGATAGGTATTTTCACCCGCGGTATTGCCCGCACCCGGCCAGATACGGGTATGGGAACAATATGAAACCCGGGGTGCGGGTACGGGTTTGGGCAAAAATTATTGGGACGGGTGCAGGTTTGGGTGAGTTCGCACCCGACCCAAGTGGATACCATGTAGATGGGGTCCTCGGCCCTGCCCACGTGACTGTAAGACGACATGGTTACTAGTGAGTGACCCCTAATCTGAAACACCATCAGTAGTTTTGAATTAGTCTGCAAGTTATGCATATTTATCGTGTCAATAAATTTGTGCATCACAACTTTACGGTCCAGTAGTCCAGTTCAAACAAGCTGACCGTTCATGTTTTTGTGTGTTCATTTTCGCTTCCGGTCATTTTAGTGTTCATTGTCGCTTCTGCTAAAATACACTGACAAACAAATGTGACAACTGATAAGTGTTCAGTTCCGTCCGTTCTCGACCCTAGCGGCAAGAGGCACCCACCGTGTCAAACCCAACGTGGCCGCGGGGATTTACCGGCGCAACATGGAACCACCGCTGCCCACACATACCGGTCGGTCGGTCGGGGTCGGACCGGGTTGTAAAAACCAAATCGGAGACGAAGCAAAGAGAAGACGCCAGAAACAAAGCGAGCACTCCGACCGCCCAACGACATGCCGCTCCTCCACGGCGCCAGCCTCCGGGCCCTCCTCGCCGGCGCCGCCGTGGCGCACCTCTCCTCCTTCCCCATCGTGCGGGCATCCCCGTGCGCTCCTCCCCAGCCGCTGCGGCTCCGCGCCTTCGCCTCCCACAGCGCCTCGGAACCTCCGCCGCCGCCCCCCTCCTCGCCCTCGCCCTCCACCTCGCGTGTCCTCGCCTCCGCGGCAGCGGCGTGCGACTGCGAGGAGGGGGCGAAGCCCGCGATCTGCACGGCGGACGAGCTGCACTACGCGCCCGTGCCAGGCACCGAGTGGCGGCTCGCGCTCTGGAGGTACCGCCCGCCGCCTGAGGTGTGTGCTTGATCCTGTGCAGTGCTAGGGTGGTGGCCCGGGCTTCGTCAGGGTTGCTTTTGTTTGGTGTTGATCTCGTGCTTGCTTGGTTCGTGCAGGCGCCCAAGAGGAACCACCCACTGATGCTGCTGTCCGGTGTGGCCACCAATGCGGTGGGATTCGACCTGTCCCCTGGGGTGAGTTGATCTATAACTACGCTACTGTTATCGATAAATCGCGCTGCAAACAGTACATTTTGTTTTCTTTGTGAAGAAATCCATATGATGTTTGATTAATCTCTGTAAATTGCTTGTATAATGATGTTGCAAATGCAAACTGGTAGCCATCTTTTAGCTTGGACTCACGTATCATGAGGATTCGACCTGTCCATCTAAACCCCCATCCTCAAGCTCTAGTTTCTTTTGTGTCTTTTGTGTTTGTTTTTGGTTTTCACTCGGGTTTCCTTATTTAAACCGAGTGTTGTATGATTTTCGGATCCGGTTTCCCTCATTAAGTGGATCAACTCTATTCTTAATGAAATTGCGGGAGCTCCCGGCCCTCTGACGAGGTTCTGTCCATTTTTTGTGGTCCTTTAGTTCATTTTACTCTGTTTATCCTGTAGTTTAATTCAGTTTTAATTTTGATGTATTCTGTAATGTAAATACAATGAAATTAATTGTAGTAAGCCCACCCCGAGATGAGTGCTCTCTCCTCCGACTTCCCTAGAGCCTCCGGTATCACAGCAGAGACAGCGACGGGTTCTCCACCCATATGCGGATGAGGCGACAGAAGTATGGAAATAAGATAAGCAAAAATTTAGAAAGGAAAGTTCAGTAAGCATATCATGGAGTAAACCGAGTGTTCTGAACAAACAAACACAAAATCCACTCTTCAAGAGAAGTTTGTATTATATTTATCGGCATCTTTATTGTTTTACTGTAATTGGCTAATTGCAATTGCAGTAAAATGCATCCTAGCACACCTCCAGGGATATAGCAATCAGCAGACCTAGAAGTACCAAAATTTGAAAACGCTTACATGTACTCCCTCCATCCCAAAATATAGTATAACTATCATAGTGTCAAAAATGGTCTTTACATTTTGGGACAGGGGAGTAGTTGTTATGAAATTTATTGTGAACAAAACATAGTGTTTAATTATACTGCGGATAGTTATGAATTCATATGTTGCTAATATGAAATTTATTAGAGCCGCAATTGGGGTTTACTTGCATAACTGGGATGCAGCTAGACGGCAATGAAGTACCTTTTCTTGCACAAGTATGGAAACAACACATATTTAACGGAGAACAAAAGCCGTATCTTCAGTTTTCCAGTAACTGTTGTAGGAATGTTTGCCTAAGTTGTTGGCTTATTGTACACGATTTAAGAAGGGGAATCTGTAGAACTTATGAAGCTTGCAGTTAAGACTATGCTTGTGCACTCTTCAAGAGTCAAATGAAAGGTGTAATTGCTGGTGTGCTTGTATCACAGGGCTCAAACTATTTCAAAAACATTTCCTGCCTCTGAATTTTATGGTTGGTCCATAATTACCTGTCTTTTTTGTATTATATTTAATATATGTTACACTCAAGAAAGAAACAGTTATACATCTACTGTCTTCCTTGTTATTGTTGCCATGTTTGTAGGCATTTCTTTTATGGCTTCCCCTTTACCCTGGACTTCCATTGATACAAATGAAATGATGACAGGCTTCCTTTGCCCGTCATATGTCTATGCAAGGGTTTGATACATGGATTGTTGAGTTGCGTGGTGCAGGCCTCAGCACACGTGGATCAGAATTAGCTGCAGCTAGCACCAAGTCTGACATGTCCTCTAATTCAGGTGTGGATAAAATTTTGACACAGAAAGTAAATGTTGTTCCTCCTGCCAAGGATATGTCAACTAATGAACCTCAAAGTTCTGAAGTTCCAGTACTAACAGACACGAATGTGCTAGAAACAAACACATCAGAAGAACCACAACTGGTGACAAAGTTAGCAAATGCTTTGGCACAATTGAGTGTAACATTTTCAGGCTATGTAAGAGATAGCCAACTGAGAAACATCACTGACGGTTTTTTTGATCGAGTGACAGAACTTGTCCCTGATGCCTCATTAACTAGTAGTCTTGAGGAGGTTGCAGATAAATTTCTAGGGTTGATGGAATTGCCACAGACATCAGCAATATATGATCAAATTAGCCAATTAAGTCAGCGCCTCGTGAAGATTCTTGGGGAAGGTCAACAAAATGTTTCCCCTCGGTTATTTGGCTGGCAAGAACGCCTCTCCGCAACCATAGAAGATCTCCAGAAGCAGTTGGAGCTGATTATTAGTTATGATTGGGACTTTGACCATTACCTGGAGGAGGATGTACCTGCAGCGGTTTGTAGACATACCCTTTACGGTTGAGAGATTAATTGAAGGTACCTTGAACTGCTTAGTAAGAAGTATGGTGATTTTTTGTTTGTGCAGATAGATTATATAAAACAGCAGAGTGTACCCAAGGATGGAAAATTGCTTGCTATTGGTCATTCTATGGGAGGAATCTTGTTGTATGCAATGGTTTCGAAGTGTGGTATGTTTCATTAACCTGTGCCTTTTTGGGTTTTCTGTTAATCTTTCTTAGAGCAGGGCAAACAACTTTTTTCGTTTTAGCAAATTGCATATTTCACATCTTCAACTAGTAGTGAGGCTAGGATAGCTGAGGTATAACACACCAATATTACACTTCCATTTTTAACTGTAATTATTTCCACAAGCATCCATGGATGCCTTTGAATTTTATTTGTTTGTTTGTTTGATATGGGGGTCTGGAAGCCTCTCAGGAACTGTCCCTTGTACCATAGCTTTTGGCCATTGCGTATTAAAGCAAAGGCAAAGTTCTAAGTCATGAACACACTCCACTATAGTATTAAGAAATCACGGCAACCTGTCGTGTCTGCTTTATCTAGTCCTTGGTGGCTTATTCCTGCTAGCGCTTCCTTTAAATAGAGCTTGCTTGGTAAAGTTGAATGGACTGCCATCATCCAGACATTGGTCAAATCTTGTCAAGGTTGGAAAGATTTTTCGATAAAGGGATTTTTATAGACGGCCTCATCAAGGTGATACAGCCGTGTGAATTCACTCCTGGCCTCTACATAACGAGATGCACACATCCTTTACAGGCAACAAGCATAGTCTCAAATGAAAGCGACATACACAAAAAGAAGGTACCCCATAGACTAAACCGCCGTCCGTGCTGGCCTGCTGGGTAAAAGCCTCCTTATGGTTAGCGGGATGGTGTGTCCATGGATGATGGCTGGCGATCAGTAGTACCAGCAACCCTGGTTTTGCACTCTTGCTTGTCTCATGGTAGATTTGGAAAGAGAACGGTTTTAGGATTGTCCAAAACTTGAGCAACCTCCAACAGTGCAACATTAGGGATGAGGTTAGTAATTGGCAGTGTTTAGCGGGATGGTGGGTCCATGGATGATGACTGGCGATCACTAGTACCAGCAACCCTGGTTTTGCACTCTTGCTTGTCTCATGGTAGATTTGGAAAGAGAACGGTTTCAGGATTGTCCAAAACTTGAGCAACTTCCAACTGTGCAACATTAGGGATGAGGCTAGTAATTGGCACACTACCAGTGTTAGGGTTATACCATCATAGGCGTTCTTACGTGGGAATATAGGCTTTTGTTTTTCTTCCTTTTTATTTTGTGATAAATTCCTGTTCATATTCAATGATAATATTGCCTTCGTTTAAAATTAAAGAGGTATAACTTCGCCATATAAAATTAGGTTTGTTGCAGCCAGTTATTTGTTTTAGTTTCTTCTCCATTTCAGGACACACTTCCAGTACATTTACATTATTTCCTACCAGCTGATTTACGAGTTCTACATAGAATATTTTATTATATGTTCTTCCATTACAGATGCCCTTGTGATTTTTACTACTATGGTCTTAATTTTTTGTTCTTCTAAGCTTGCTTTTGTATCGGAAGATCAGATTTTATTACCAATACATGGCACTAAGTACCATCTCTCCTTTTTTTTTCTTTGCTTCACAAGGATTCGAAGGGGCTGATCCAGAGCTGGCAGCTATTGTTACTCTGGCCTCATCAGTTGACTACACAACATCCAACTCCTCGCTCAAGTTATTTGTGCCTCTTGTAAGTTGACCATCAAGCAGGTTGACATATTCAATACATGGACAGGAACCTAATCTTCATTGTTCTTTATTAGGCAGATCCAGCTGAGATGTTGCGTGTTCCTGCTGTCCCTCTAGGAACATTACTATCAACCACTTATCCTATATCATCTCGTGCACCATACATATTGTCACTGCTACGCTCTCAAATTTCAGCCAAGGATATGATGGATCCTGAACTGCTTTCAAAGCTCATCTTGAATAACTTCTGTAAGTCGAGGCCTATATTTGTCTTCTCTATGGAAGCCGCTAACTTGCCATACATACAAGTATAGTATGAACGTATGATATGTCCTGGATAACAGAAGAAGTTGCATAGTTTACACACATGAGTGTAGTTGTTATCTTGCATTACCTGCATTTGGTGAGGTTGTTATCTCCTTAACAGTTTCATCTTAGTGCAAGGTGATGGATTCAAGGCATTAGATGCTACCCATATGTTGTGCACTAAACTTGTCAAGTTTGACTGTTATAATCATCTTTTAAAGAAGATAATAGGGCAGCTGCAGACTTTAAGCGAGTTTTACCAAACGCCACAGCACAATTGACCATGATAATTCATCTTTATATGGTTAGTTTTACTACAAAAGCTCTCACATTTCTTGTGACAACTTGATGTAATATTCAGGCACAGTACCAGCAAAGGTGTTATTACAGTTGGCGACCTCATTCCGTGACGGTGGGCTGCGAAACAGGGCTGGTACTTTTTTCTTCAAAGAGCATTTAGGGAAAATCAAAGTTCCGGTGCTTGCCCTTGCTGGAGACGAGGATCTGATTTGCCCCCCAGAAGCTGTTTACGGTATGGCAACAAGTTCCATTTTAACGTGTTGTTTTGCAATGAGAGCTCATTTGTCACCTAGTACTTAACGTATTAGGACCAGTTTCAAATTTTTGGGCTGGGACTGGGATTAAGCTCACAAGCCAGGAGCCTAGGGTCACCAAGGTTCCACGGTGTGTTCAAAATATACCACCTTGCGCAAGTGGGTAGTGGTCTTACACAATATACGTAGACTATCTGTCACGTGCTTAAGATAGGCACCAGTCCTAACTCCTAAGACAGATGAATGTGACAACGTGGGGTACTGCTCGAGGAGAGAGGGTTGGCCAGCCATGGGGCTGGGGATGAGGAGAGATCATCCATATGGGGTTGCGCCCCCTTGTAGGGAAAAGTCTAACTTGGTATCTAAGAATACAATCCTAACTTAACGAACAGTATCCTTATCTTCCTATTCACCCACCACTTGCCTTGCCAAAAAGATATCCTTTATTAACTATTTAACCTGCTATACTTGTCTCCTCAAATGGTTGGTCACTGTACTGTTGACCTGATACTTATCAGGTGAATAGTAATTCCTGGGGACGAATCCTAGCTTATGGGGCGTTTGGTTTTAGGCTTAGCAATGCCACACCGTGCCATTGGGCCTTGACCTATTGTCCATAACACTGTCATTGTTTGATTATGAGTTGCTCCAGAATTTCGTTGGAGATCTACTTTTAACAGTTGACTTTTCATTGTATTTGCAGAAACCGTGAAAGTAATTCCTCAGCATCTGGTCACCTATAAGGTTTTTGGCAAACCTGAAGGCCCTCACTATGCACATTATGACCTGGTTGGAGGGCGGAAGGTATGTGTGCATAACTGCATATGTGTGTACTTAAGGGACCCAGTTCAGTCTTTGATTCTTACATTGCTCTGTGCTATCGTGTAGGCTGTCCATGAAGTGTACCCTTGCATAATAGAGTTCCTCTCTCAACACGATGGTGTGTCTTCTTAAGCTCTTACTGCACGTATACATCAGAACTGCCACACGCCATTGTATACATCAGAACTGCCACACGACATTGCACGATGGTCATCCTACACTGGAACCGGATGGTACTGTAATCACCAAAATGTCAGTGAAGTGGTGAGTAGCAGAGGTGTTTTTTTCTGTCTCCTTTGCGCAGACCAAGCTTCTAGTTTGTTTCTTCAGAACCGTTGATCGTTAGTGTAGTGTGTCGCCTGTAAATGCTATGTACATTACCAAAAGGAGGGATTGAAGATGATTCAACTAAATTTTGCTTCGCGCCTACCCTGGTACTGATGATTGTTAGCAAAATTAAATAAAAGTGTACGATCATGTTTGTATTGATGGAAGCACTTAAAATTGTATGATGTTTTGGCCGGATATGTAGACTGTACAATACTGGTAGGATTGATACTATCTGTTGCATTTCTTACGCCTTTGACATGTCTGTGGGGTATGCGATCGAAACATCGTGGTTTACTTTCCTATATCTCTTCAGAACACTTTCATGTGTGACCAGTGGCGAATCTAGAAAAAATGGAGAGCGGGCTGGGCTGCCTGGGTCATGCAAATATGTGTTGGATTGGGCCTGCAAGTAGTTGGGCTGGGTCTTAAAACTAGTAGTAGAAACAAATTTTACAGTGCTGGAGGGGGGGCTTGAGCCTGTTAAAGCCCCCCAGTAGAATCGCCCCTGTGTGTGACCCTCTTTACTTAGTGCGACGATTTTTTTTTGGTAAAAGTGCGATGATATGACGGAGTCTGTAAGCAGGAATCGGATGGCAAATTGGATTCCACTTTCGTGGTGTACTTTAATTTCCACGAGATACTCACGCTTCTGCACAAGATCGTGCTTCGTGTAAATGTCAGTCTTTTTCCCTTAGAACATCTACAGCCCGACCCCCTCATGTAGTTTCTAAACGTCCGTCCGGTCAAAAGAAAAGTTGATCCAACTGGACCCATCACTTAATCCCTAAACATCTGGATTAATCGGTATCCCTCAAATCAGGACTAGATGTAGGGACGATACGAGGGCGGCCGGGCACCCCGCTCCAGGTCATAACGGTCTCACCTGCAGCCACCCGAATCTCCTTCCTCTCTCATCTCTACATAGTGTGAAGGATGCAACAAAGTTGCAAGCTCTGGCGTGCTTTTGCTTCGACAGTGGCGTTCATTAAGCGTCAAGTTCATCTCGTTCATGTACGTTGCTAGCCCTATTATAATGAAAGAGATATAAAAAACATTCATATTTGTTGATAGTGCGGTCGATACATTGTGATTCAAAAAGAGCCGTGCCATGACTATTAATCTTCTCTATAATAAGTAGAGAAGATTAATAGTAATAGTCCATCTTCTTAATTAAGGGTGCAGTGATGGCTGAAGCTTATCGCAGCTAGACGGCCCGACTATTTAAACCAGTCGACTAGCTCCTCATGTGGCAAGGTGGGACTAAACATTTGAAACCCGTTGGCCCAATACGGATGTGAAAAATCTTAAGTACAACTATTTATTTGGTGTTTATTAACAGTCCCGCCGGCCCAACATGGACTACACTTTCTAAGGTCGACGTGCATGGGTTTGCATGTATTAGGTGATTTGGACAGGGTTTGTGGTTGCAAATGGCCAAATTTGAGGCCCTTCTGGTCGGCGGATGTTTGAGGGTTCAAATTTGTACTCCTTCCGTTCCAAAATAGATGACCCAACTTTGTACTAAAGTTAGTACAAAGTTGGGTCATCTATTTTGAAAATTGCTGCTGTAAATGCTCTTACATCCGCATGGCTCGCTGACACGCACATTCATGCAAGAGAGGAAATAATATTTCGCTATTGCTTGTAGATAGCCCAAGAAGTTTAATAAAATTCAGTGGATTAGAAACCCGTTATCTATTTTCAGTGTTTGCTTGATCCGCTTTGTCTGCTTTTGCGGCTAATTTTTCACTACAAATTAGTATAAAAATAAGCACTACAGCACAATTCAGCAACCTGAGCCTAGGTCTGTTCTGCAAAACGCTTGGACATCACATCATCATCTTAAAGGAGCGCATCAGAACCCATATGTTTGATAAAAGATGGCCGCAATATGGCATTTCTATCTGGAAATGCAAAAGAATGGACGATGTGTTTAGACAACAATAATACATGTAACGGACTGTACAAGACGCAACAAAGTGAAACTTTTCATTTTAGGTCCACCCAGGTACACAATAGGTGTAGCCCGGGGTCGGGACTTGTTCAAGTCTTGGTGACAGCGGTCTTGCAAACCGGGCAAACGTTCTTCTGAGAAAGCCACTGCTTGATGCAGTAAACATGGTAGCTGTGGCCGCAGCCCAGCCTCCCCATCTCGTCATTTGCTTCAAACTCTTCCTGCAACATCCATCAGAATAGACAGACCCGGTTTAAACACTTGCACAAACGATGTATATAAAGAGAAGCAGCGGGAACTGCGAGAGCGCACTTGACAAATACTGCATTTCTTCTCCACTTCCGTCGGAAACTGGAATGACGAATCAGGCTTGACCTTCCTAAGGTTGCGAACTATCTCATCCTCGCGTAGCCCTGTGTTGACATGTCCTATTCTTTCTCCAAGCTCAAGCAACTCCTGTTAAGACGAAGTTGGTTCATCACGATGATGATGCCAAGTGTTGTTACAGAACACGGGAGGGGGGGAGGAAGACAGACCTCATAAGTCATGTTGTCGACATCAAGGCGCCAATCCTGGTACCGATCATACACATTCATTCCTCCCAACAACACTCTTGTCTGAAACATCATGATCTGCCATACATATGAGAAAGGTAAGCATTCGAAACTGACATGGCCTGCTTGCATTTCATTAGACAGAAATCACTGCACACCCATGACCTTAGATGATGGGCATGCTTCCATTAAAAATGTTCACTTTATGGTAACAAGCATGAAAGAATAAAGAAGTGAGCATTATCAACATGATATGGCTTACTACAAATTGGTACTTTCAGGTCCATGGATAACATGTTGATTATTTCATACTTTTATCTTTATCGTGTATTTTTCTACGATTTTCTCTCCAAAATACATGCAACAAGGTTATAAAGGTTATACTTCAGGTAGCATGCAAATGGGTAGCTCATTTCTCAGTTAGTATCACGCTTAGACCCATGGGTCAGTGGCAAGACCAAGAAAGAGGTTTCCTCCAACCAACCAATTAGGAAATGTCACCTGCCCTAAGCATGTTAAATTGCCCCACCCACTTTCTGCATTCTGCGTATCTTTGATAGTTGCCTACAGGGACAAGAAACGCCGGTGGATCTTCACATCCAACAATAAGATAAGAGCCCTCACCAGCCAGGTGATCACGAAATACACAAGGAATGGCCACAACATGAGATCTGATTATGACTGAAGCAACAGGCAAATCATGAGGGTGCCCGGCCCCCCTGAGCAGCAAAAGACCAGTCGAGTCAGGCAGACGAGCTGGGCACCGCCGAGGCAAAGTCTGAAAGCCATCATTCACCCACCAGAATGCCCATCCCCATTCCCCACCTACTGTACGATCCGCTAGAACAGCATGCCGAAAAGAGAATGAATGAAAATAAAGTCACATTATGGGTTGTCATGCTCAGGTGTTCCACATCCACCACCCCCTTCCCCAGAGTTCCGAAACAGCATAGTTTGAACACCATTTGACCGACCATGTCACCATCATCAGCGTGGCCATGGTTGAGCGCAAGTGTGTCTCTAGCATTTGCACTTGGTAGTCTGCATCTGCATGCCATGGTCGACAGGTCTCTCTCCATGGCCACACAGCGCAGCGGAGCTCCGTGGCCGGAGCCGCTTAATCATGGGTTCGTTAGTTAACCAACGAGAAGGCCACGGTCTCACGTCACGTTTAGCGCACGAAAGAAGCAAGTCAACCACCTCCAACGCCCAGGGGTTACAGGCACGAACATTGTCAGATCACACACAATGACAACCCTGGCTAGACTAGTAGTAGCATTATCATACGCACGGGAATCTTATGGCAACGTAATCGCGCACCGACCGCTGGACGCCGAGGCGGGGAAGGCATTAGATGCGGGTCAAGCGTGCAAGCAAACGCAAGGCGATACTGGTACTGAGGCTGGTGTGCTGTATTTAGTACTGGTGCTGAGGCTGGTGTGCTGTATCGTACCTCTTCTTCGAGGCCGCCGGGGGAGGGGCGGTAGCCGCGCATCCGGCGGAGGCGCGCGGAGGGGAGCAGGTCGGCGCCGAAGAAGGGGCCGTCCAGGTGATGCAGCGGCGGCGGCGGCGGCGACTCCATGAAGGACGAGGACATCTGCTCCTGCATGCTCGCCCTCCGGGACAGGCAGGGCCGCTGTGGATGGATGTCACATGAGAAACGCAGCGTCAGCTGGCTGGCAGAACATGGCGAGAGATTCATTCATCCCACTTGCATACGGAGAATTCGGTGGCATCAAACGTGGTCGTGGAGCACTGTTTCAGATGCTTAAACAGAACATTGCATTTAAGGGCGCAAATGTGAAATTGAAATGGAAGATTTCGGAGCAGAACAGCCACCAGAAAATCTGAATGCTTGGAGGAGAACACACGCTTTCTTTTCAGCAACAGACAAAAAACGAGTTCAAAAAAAGCACAAAAACAGACACACATGAGAAATGGTGCTAAGAAAACTGAGAATAACTAACCAGCAAGAACAACAAGCAATCCTGCGAAATGGACAAGCCGTGAGCGCGAGCAGATCCAAACAAGCCAGGAAGCATCTGCCACTCACCTCTCTGTGCGGCCTCTCGGCGTCGCCGCCGCGGCCCCTCCCCAGCATCTGGTGGCGCGCCACCACGCAGTCCACGGACGACGCCTCCGCGGCGAACGGTATCCCCGGGGCGCACCACACGTCGCCGCCGATCCCTCCGCCCACAAGGCCGCCTCCACCTCCCCCTCCCCCTCCCCTCTCCTTCCTCTTGTCCTTCCCTTTCTTCCTTCGCCCGTGCCAGTCGGCCGAGGACCGCACGGCCGCCGCAGCCGCGGAGCCCGCCCCTGGCGCGTACGCCTGCGAGGCCGCGGCCGACGTGCAGCCCAGCCCGCGCAGCGCCGCGGCGGCGAAGCCCTTCCTCCGCCCTACCTCGGCCGCGGCCGGGGGAGGCAACGGCACCGAGGACGACGAGGAGGAGGAGGCCTCCCCGCGGGGCAGCAGGAGGCGCCGGATCCCCCGCCGGCGCTCCGCCGTGGGCGAGCCGCCGCGGCGGTCACCGGCCATGACGAGGAATCCGGTGTCCCTGGCGTGCTCGGGCCCGGAGAGACGGGTGGGGGCAGTAATGGCACTGCCTGGCAGCGCCTGTGAGCGGGCGGGCGGGCGCAGGCAGAGCAGAGGGGGAGGCGCGGGTTCGCGTTTGTTGTCTAGCGTGTGGAAGGCTAGACAAGTGTATACTTGAGGGGCCGAGCGGGCGAGCGAGCGAGCACGAGGAGAAAAGGAAATGCGACGTGAGGTGGTAAATTCTTGTCCCGGAATCGGCGTGGCCCTGGATTCAAGGGGACGGATGTTCTTGACTTGTTGGTGGTTTGGTGAGTTCCGAGCTCCGGAACGGTCAAATAATGCCACTACACATGGTGTAGGGCTGCTTAAACAAATGTGGCATGAAACATGTTTCACTTACATCCCCCGTTCATGTGCGTAAGTCACCTTACGAAAACCAGATTTTTCCAAAACCTTTATGCGTGGAACATTAAATTCTCTTCGAACCTCTCCTAGCCTTGTTCACGAGCGTTCTCTTCCTCCTCGATTCCCTCGTTCTCCCCCATGGAAACCCCTCCCCCTCCCGTTTTTCCTCTTCTCAAGTGTGAAACAAAATCTGCACGCTATGGATAATGTTCTTTCCATCCTTTTATAAGCCATGGCAAAAGGTTGAGCGGGGTAGGAGAGAAAAAAACAGGTTGTTCAACATGAAAGGAGAATGTTTCCAGATTGGTTCCATGGAGATGAGGGAGGATGCGGGCGCCATGGAAGCTGAGCCGGAGACCGGCGCCACGGAGAAGATCTGCATCAAGGGGAAGGGCGCCATGGAGAAGAAGATGGGCGTCATGGAGGATCAGATCGTCCAGCAGCAGATAGGAATGGAGGAGGGCGTCCAGCAGCAGATGGGCGTCATGGAGGATCAGGTCGTCCAGTAGCAGATAGGAATGGAGGAGGGCGTCCAGCAGCAGATGGGCGCCATGGAGAAGAAGATGGGCGCCATGGAGGAAAGAAACAGTGGCATGAAGGAGGAGGGCGTCCAGCAGCAGATGGGCACCATGGGGGACAAGATTGACAAGTTGGCCGAGGAGTACCATGAAATATGACCGAACGTCACCGTGGGAAAGGTGTCGACGTGGGTCCGGACACTGATACGGAAGCCTGTCATTCAAAACTAGCCGCAAATGTTTGATCACATTCGATGCAAATTTAAATAAATTGGACAAGTTTTATTCAGACTTAGATAAATTTTACACAAAACCGAATGATTTTCATCTAAACTGGAGCACATTCATTACATCTTTGACATATTTCAATTAAACACTATTCTAACCTCGTCTAAATAATCGCACGTGCCTGTTTCCCATGATATGTCTTCCTCATGTCTGGCAGCAAGCTCGTCGGCTGGCCATGATGCCTGGAACTGGAGTTTCAGCAGGAAGAAAAGAATAGCCTCTGCCTCTGCAAAAGCGGGCAATCTCACCAGTCAGCGATGAGCCCACCAAGTTTAGCTTCAGCACGAGAGAAAGAATAGTGGTCTTTGCCTCCGCAAAGTGGGCAAGCTCACCGATTATAAGGCTGGGCAAGATGGTGGCGGTGGCCTTCCTGGGACCCAAGCGGCGGCAGCCTCACCCGTTCTACTCTTACTCGCTATCGGTGGTGACCATGGACATGTCGGCCTCGTTGTTGTGTCGGCGGCGCGCGGTCGACGCAGAGCAGGCGGCGTCATTTGTGCCGTCATCAAATTCCTCCGCCGCCGCGTCGACCTCCGCGAACTTACCTTCTTTTCTTCGCCTGCTGGACGCGGAGCCGCCATCACTCGCGGTGGATGTCCAGGGCCGTGCGGGAGGACATGAGCAGTGCAGCCAATTTGCTCCCCCACGAGCCAGTGCTTGATATGTCCATTTTGCAATGTTTTCCTACTGTCTTTTATAATGTTTTTGGTCATTTCTTCACTTTATGATGCAATTCTAATGCATTTTATCACTTAATTTGCATGATTTGCATGGAAAAGGAGATTGCCAGCAGCTGGAATTCGGAACCTAAAAGAGCTACAACGGAGATAGCTATTCTACGGAGCTCGGAATCACCTGAAACTTCATGCAGACTTTTTATTGAGTATATAAAAAATATTGAAACAAAAAAAATACCAGAGAGGGGCCACCTGCTGCTCACAAGTCAATAGGGTGCGCCTTGATGCCTTGTGGGGCCCACAGCTGGCCTCCGGTGCCCATCTTCTGCTATGTGAAGAGTTTTGCCCTAGAGAAAAATAATGGAGAGACTTTCGGGACGAAGCGCCGCCATTTCGAGGCGGAACCTTGGCAGGAGCACTTCTGCTCTCCGGCGGAGCAATTTCGCCGGGAATACTTCCCTCCGGGAGGGGAAAATCGAAGCCATCGACATCAGCAATGATCCTCTTATCATGGGAGGACCAATCTTCATCAACATCTTCACCAACACCATCTCATCTCAAACCCTAGTTCATCTCTTGTATTCAATCTTTGTCCCAAAACCTTAGATTGGTATGTGTGGGTTGCTAGTAGTGTTGATTACATCCTGTAGTTGATGCTAGTTGATTTATTTGGTGGAAGATTATATGTTTAGATCCTTAAGCATATTCAATACACATATGATCTTCAACATGAATATGATTTGCGAGTAGTTACTCTTGTTCTTGAGGACATGGGAGAAGTCTTGTTATAAATAATCATGTGAAGTTGGTATTCTTTCGATATTTTGATGATATGTATGTTGTTCTTCCTCTAGTGGTATTATGTGAACGTCGACTACATGACACTTCTGAAGGAAATATGCCCTAGAGGCAATAATAAAGTTGTTTATTTATATTTCCTTATATCATGATAAATGTTTATTATTCATGCTAGAATTGTATTAACCGGAAACTTAGTACATGTGTGAATACATAGATAAACAGAATGTCACTAGTATGCCTCTACTTGACTAGCTCGTTGAATCAATGATAGTTATGTTTCCTAACCATAGACATGACTTGTCATTTGATTAACGGGATCACATCATTAGAGAATTATGTGATTGACTTGACCCATCCGTTAGCTTAGCACGATGATCGTTTAGTTTGTTGCTATTGCTTTCTCCATAACTTATACATGTTCCTATGACTATGAGATCATGCAACCCCCGAATACCGGAGGAACACTTAGTGTGCTATCAAACGTCACAACGTAACTGGGTGACTATAAAGATGCTCTACAGGTGTCTCCGATGGTGTTTGTTGAGTTGGCATAGATCAAGATTAGGATTTGTCACTCCAAGTATCGGAGATGTATCTCTGGGCCCTCTCGACAATGCACATCACTATAAGCCTTGCGAGCAATGTGACTAATGAGTTAGTTACGGGATGATGCATTACAGAACGAGTAAAGAGACTTGCCGGTAACGAGATTGAACTAGGTATTGAGATACCGACGATCGAATCTCGGGCAAGGACCATACCGATGACAAAGGAAACAACGTATATCATTATGCGGTTTGACCGATAAATATCTTTGTAGAATATGTGGGAGCCAATATGAAAATCCAGGTTCCGCTATTGGTTATTGACCGAAGACATGTCTCGGTCATGTCTACATAGTTCTCGAACCTGTAGGGTCCGCACGCTTAACATTTGGTGACGATCGGTATTATGAGTTTATGTGTTTTGATGTACCGAAGGTAGTTCGTAGTCCCGGATATGATCAGGGACATGACGAGGAGTCTCAAAATGGTCGAGACATAAAGATTGATATATTGGACGGCTATATTCGGACACCGGAAGTGTTCCGGGTGATTTAGGAGAAAACCGGAGTGCCGGAGGGTTACTGGAACCCCTCGAGGAACTAACGTGCCACATGGGCCTTAGTGTAGAGAGAGAGAGGGACGGCCAGGGCAGGCCGCACGCCCCTCCCCCTCTAGTCCGAATTGGGCTAGGGAAGGGGGGCGGCGCCCCCCTTTCCTTCTCCCTTCTCCTCCTTCCTTTCCCCCTCCTAGTAGGACTAGGAAAGGGGAGTCCTACTCCTAGTAGGACTAGGAAAGGCACGCCACAAGGGCCGGGCGGCCTCCCCCTTGCTCCTTTATATACGGGGCAGGGGGCACCCTAGAACACACAAGTTGATCATTGATCCCTTAGCCGTGTGCGGTGCCCCCCTCCACCATAATCCACCTCGGTCATATCGTCGTAATGCTTAGGCGAAGCCCTGCGCCGGTAGCTTCATCATCACTGCCATCACGCCGTCGTGCTGACGAAGCTCTCCCTCGACACTCAGCTGGATCGAGAGTTCGTGGGACGTCACCGAGCCGAACATGTGCAGATCGCGGGGGTGCCGTACTTTCAGTACTAGGATCGGTCGGATTGTGAACACGTACGACTACATCAACCGCGTTGTCATAATGCTTCTGCTTAAGGTCTACGAGGGTACGTGGACAACACTCTTCCCCTCTCATTGCTATGCATCACCATGATAGATCTTGCGTGTGCGTAAGATTTTTTTTCTGAAATTACTACGTTCCCCAACAGTGGCATCTGAGCTAGGTCTATGCTTAGATGTTATATGCACGAGTAGAACACAAAGGAGTTATGGGCGTGGGTATATACATATTACTTGCCATCACTAGTTGATTCTTGATTCAGCGGTATTGTTGGATGAAGCAGCCCAGACCAACATTATGCGTACGCTTACGCGAGACTGGTTCTACCAATGTGCTTCGCACACGGGTGGCTGGTGGGTGTCAGTTTCTCCAACTTTAGTTGAATCGAATTCAATGAACAGAGTTCTTTCTGAAGATCAAAAAGCAATCACTATACCACGTTGTGGTTTTTGATGTGTAGGTAAGAACGGTTCTTGCTCAGCCCGTAGGAGCCACGTAAAAATTGCAACAACAAAGTAGATGACGTCTAACTTGTTTTTGCAGGGCATGTTGTGTTGTGATATGATCAAGACATGATGCTAAATTTTATTGTATGAGATGACCATGTTTTGTAACACAATTATCGGCAACTGGCAGGAGCCATATGCAGCGGCGGAGCTATGGGCCGATTGTTGGGCGGGCCAGACACAGAAACTACACTTAACACTTGAGTTTTAGGCCCAGTTTTTCTGTCTTCCTTCCCTATTTTCTCTTGGGTTGGGCGGGCCAGGGCCCAGTTTGGCCCTCACGTAGCTCCGCCCCTGGCCATATGGTTGTCACTTTATTGCATGAAATGCAATCGCCATGTAATTGCTTTACTTTATCACTAAGCGGTAGCGATAGCCGTAGATGC
The DNA here is from genome assembly GCF_002162155.2 of Triticum dicoccoides. NCBI lineage: Eukaryota > Viridiplantae > Streptophyta > Magnoliopsida > Poales > Poaceae > Triticum > Triticum dicoccoides. Next base: position 493,847,326 of record NC_041384.1, on the reverse strand, counting down.
AATAGTTGGCGAGACGACAACAATGCTTCGATGGAGATCAAGGTGTCAAGCCGGTGACGATGGTGATCACGATGGTGCTTTGGAGATGGAGATCAAAGGCACAAGATGATGATGGGCATATCATATCACTTATATTGATTGCATGTGATGTTTATCCTTTATGCATCTTATTTTGCTTAGTTCGGCGATAGCATTATAAGATGATCTGTCACTAAATTTCAAGGTATAAGTGTTCTCCCTGAGTATGCATCATTGCTACAGTTCGTGGTGCCGAGACACCACGTGATGATCGGGTGTGATAAGCTCTACGTTCACATACAACGGGTGCAAGCCAGTTTAGCACACGCAGAATACTCGGGTTAAACTTGACGAGCCTAGCATATGCAGATATGGCCTTGGAACACTGAGACCGAAAGGTCGAGCATGAATCATATAGTAGATATGATCAACATAGTGATGTTCACCATTGAAAACTACTCCATCTCATGTGATGATCGGAGATGGTTTAGTTGATATGGATCACGTGATCACTTAGAAGATTAGAGAGATGTCTATCTAAGTGGAAGTTCTTAAGTAATTTGATCAATTGAACTTTAATTTGAAAGATGAACTTAGTACTTGATAGTATTTTGCATGTCTATGTTATTGTAGATAGATGGCCCTTGCTGTTGTTCCGTTGAATTTTAATGCGTTCCTAGAGAAGGCTAAGTTGAAAGATGATGGTAGCAACTACATGGACTGGGTACGTAACTTGAGGATTATCCTCATTGCTGCATAGAAGAATTACGTCCTGGAAGCACCGCTAGGTGACAAACCCGCTGCAGGAGCAACGCCAGATGTTGTGAACACCTGGCATAGCAAAGCTGATGACTACTCGATAGTTCAGTGTGCCAAGCTTTACGGCTTAGAACCGGGACTTCAACGACGTTTTGAACGTCATGGAGCATATGAGATGTTCCAGGAGTTGAATTTAATATTTCAAGCAAATGCCCAGATTGAGAGATATGAAGTCTCTAATAAGTTCAACAGCTGCAAAATGGAGGAGAATAGTTCTGTTAGTGAACATATACTCAGAATGTCTGGGTACCATAACCACTTGACTCAGCTGGGAGTTAATCTTCCTAATGATAGTGTCATTGACAGAGTTCTTCAATCACTGCCACCAAGCTACAAGAGCTTCGTGATGAACTATAATATGCAAGGGATGGATAAGACGATTCCTGAGCTCTTTGCGATGCTAAAGGCTACGGAGCTAGAAATCAAGAAGGAGCATCAAGTGTTGATGGTCAACAAGACCACCAGTTTCAAGAAAAAGGGCAAAGGGAAGAAGGGGAACTTCAAAAAGAACAGCAAGCCAGTTGCTGCTCAAGTGAAGAAACCCAAGTCTGGACCTAAGCCTGGGACTGAGTGCTTCTACTACAAAGGGACTGGTCACCGGAAGCGGAACTACCCCAAGTATTTGCCGGAGAAGAAGGATGACAAAGTGAAAGGTATATTTGATATGCATGTTATTGATGTGTACCTTACTAATGCTCGCAGTAGTGCCTGGGTATTTGATACTAGTTCTGTTGCTAATATTTGCAACTTGAAACAGGGGCTACGGATTAAGCGAAGATTGGCTAAGGACGAGGTGACGATGCGCGTGGGAAATGGTTCCAAAGTCGATGTGATCGCCGTCGGCACGCTACCTCTACATCTACCTTCGGGATTAGTTTTAGGCCTAAATAATTGTTATTTGGTGCCAGCGCTGAGCATGAACATTATATCTGGATCTTGTTTGATGCGAGACGGTTATTCATTTAAATCAGAGAATAGTGGTTGTTCTATTTATATGAGTAATATCTTTTATGGTCATGCACCCTTGATGAGTGGTCTATTTTTACTAAATCTTGATAGTAGTGATACACATGTTCATAGTATTGAAGCCAAAAGATGCAGGGTTGATAATGATAGTGCAACTTATTTGTGGCACTGCTGTTTGGGTCATATTGGTGTAAAGCACATGAAGAAACTCCATTCTGATGGACTTGTGGAATCACTTGATTATGAATCACTTGGTACTTGCGAACCATGCCTCATGGGCAAGATGACTAAAACTCCATTCTCCGGAACAATAGAGCGAGCAACAGAGTTATTGGAAATCATACATACTGATGTATGTGGTCCAATGAACATTGAGGCTCGCGGCGGATATCGTTACTTTCTCACCTTCACAGATGATTTGAGCAGATATGGGTATATCTACTTAATGAAACATAAGTCTGAAACATTTGAAATGTTCAAAGAATTTCAGAGTGAAGTGGAAAATCATCATAACAAGAAAATAAAGTTTCTATGATCTGATCGTGGAGAAGAATATTTGAGTTACGAGTTTGGTCTTCATTTGAAACAATGCGGTATAGTTTCGCAACTCACGCCACCCGGAACACCACAGTGTAATGGTGTGCCTGAATGTCGTAATTGTACTTTACTAGATATGGTGCGATCTATGATGTCTCTTACTGATTTACCACTATCGTTTTGGGTTTATGCTTTCAAGACGGTTGCATTCATGTTAAATAGGGCACCATCTAAATCCATTGAGACGACACCTTATGAACTATGGTTTGGCAAGAAACCCAAGTTGTCATTTCTTAAAGTTTGGGGCTGCGATGCTTATGTGAAAAAGCTTCAACCTGATAAGCTTGAACCCAAATCAGAGAAATGTGTCTTGATAGGATACCCAAAGGAGACTGTTGGGTACACCTTCTATCATAGATCCGAAGGCAAGTTATTCGTTGCTAAGAATGGATCCTTTCTAGAGAAGGAGTTTCTCTCGAAAGAAGTGAGTGGGAGGAAAGTAGAACTTGATGAGGTAATTGTACCTGCTCCCTTATTGGAAAGTAGTTCATCACTGAAATCAGTTCCAGTGATTCCTACACCAGTAAGTGAGGAAGTTAATGATGATGATCATGAAACTTCTGATCAAGTTACTACCGAACCTCGTAGGTCAACCAGAGTAAGATCCGCACCAGAGTGGTACGGTAATCCTGTTCTGGAGGTCATGTTACTTGACCATGACGAACCTACGAACTATGAGGAAGCGATGATGAGCCCAGATTTGCAAAATGGCTTGAGGCCATGAAATCTGAGATGGGATCCATGTATGAGAACAAAGTGTGGACTTTGGTTGACTTGCCCGTTGATCGGCAGGCCATAGAGAATAAATGGATCTTCAAGAAGAAGACTGATACTGATGATAATGTTACTGTCTACAAAGCTCGACTTGTTGCAAAAGGTTTTCGACAAGTTCAAGGAGTTGACTACGATGAGACCTTCTCACCTGTAGCGATGCTTAAGTCCGTCCGAATCATGTTAGCAATTGCCGCATTTTATGATTGTGAAATTTAGCAAATGGATGTCAAAACTGCATTCCTTAACAGATATCTTAAAGAAGAGTTGTATATGATGCAACCAGAAGGTTTTGTCAATCCAAAAGGTGCTAACAAAGTGTGCAAGCTCCAACGATCCATTTATGGACTGGTGCAAGCCTCTCGGAGTTGGAATATACGCTTTGATAGTGTGATCAAAGCATATGGTTTTATACAGACTTTTGGAGAAGCCTGTATTTACAAGAAAGTGAGTGGGAGCTCTATAGCATTTCTGATATTATATGTAGATGACATATTGTTGATCGGAAATGATACTGAATTTCTGAATAGCATAAAAGGATACTTGAATAAGAATTTTTTAATGGAATACCTCGGTGAAGCTGCTTATATATTGGGCATCAAGATCTATAGAGATAGATCAAGACGCCTAATTGGACTTTCACAAAGCACATACCTTGATAAAGTTTTGAAGAAGTTCAAAATGGATCAGGCAAAGAAAGGGTTCTTGCCTATGTTACAAGGTGTGAAGTTGAGTCAGACTCAATGCCCGACCACTGCAGAAGATAGAGAGAAAATGAAAGTCATTCCCTATGCTTCAGCCATAGGTTCTATCATGTATGCAATGTTGTGTACCATACATGATGTGTGCCTTGCTATTAGTTTAGCAGGGAGGTACCAAAGTAATCCAGGAGTGGATCACTGGACAGCGGTCAAGAACATCCTGAAATACCTGAAAAGGACTAAGGATATGTTTCTCCTATATGGAGGTGACAAAGAGCTCATCGCAAACGGTTACGTTGATGCAAGCTTTGACACTGGTCCGGATGACTCTAAGTCACAAACCGGATACGTGTTTTTATTAAATGGTGGAGCCGTCAGTTAGTGCAGTTCCAAGCAGAGCGTCGTGGCGGGATATACGTGTGAAGCAGAGTACATAGCTGCTTCAGAAGCAGCAAATGAAGGAGTCTGGATGAAGGAGTTCATATCCGATCTAGGTGTCATACCTAGTGCATCGGGTCCAATGAAAATCTTTTGTGACAATACTGGTGCAATTGCCTTGGCAAAGGAATCCAGATTTCACAAGAGAACCAAGCACATCAAGAGACGCTTCAATTCCATTTGTGATCAAGTCAAGGAGGGAGACATAGAGATTTGCAAGATACATACGGATCTGAATGTTGCAGACCCGTTGACTAAGCCTCTCTCACGAGCAAAACATGATCAACACCAAGACTCCATGGGTGTTAGAATCATTACAATGTAATCTAGATTATTGACTCTAGTGCAAGTAGGAGATTGAAGGAAATATTCCCTAGAGGCAATAATAAAGTTGTTTATTTATATTTTCAGCCGGACTATATCTTCAGTCGGACTCCTGGGCTATGAAGATACAAGATTGAAGACTTCGTCCCGTGTCCGGAAGGGACTTTCCTTGGCGTGGAAGGCAAGCTTGGCGATACGGATATGCAGATCTCCTACCATTGTAACCGACTTTGTGTAACCCTAACCCTCTCTGGTGTCTATATAAACCGGAGGGTTTTAGTCTGTAGGACAACATACAGAACAACAATCATACCATAGGCTAGCTTCTAGGGTTTAGCCTCTCCGATCTCGTGGTAGATCTACTCTTGTACTACCCATATCATCAATATTAATCAAGCAGGACGTAGGGTTTTACCTCCATCGAGAGGGCCCGAACCTGGGTAAAACTTCGTGTCCCTTACCTCCTGTTACCATCCGGCCTAGACGCACAGTTCGGGACCCCCTACCTGAGATCCGCCGGTTTTGACACCGACATTGGTGCTTTCATTGAGAGTTCCTCTGTGTCGTCACCGTCAGGCTCGATGTCTCCTACAATCATCAATAGCGATGCAGTCCAGGGTGAGACCTTCTTCCCGGACAAATCTTCGTCTTCGGCGGCTTCGCACTGCGGGCCAATTCACTTGGCCATCTGGAGCAGATCGAAAGCTATGCCCCTGGCCGTCAGGTTAGATTTGGAAGCTTAAACTACACGGCTGACATCCGCCGGGACTTGATCTTCGACGGATTCGAGCCACTGCCGAGCGCGCCGCACTGTCACGACGAGCATGATCTAGCTGTGCCGCCGAACAGTGCCCTGGAGGCCGCACTCGCATCGGCTTCGACCCTTAATTCGGAGCCAACTGCGCCGATCGAGGATGGGTGGTTGGACGCCGCCTCGGGGGCTGCGATCCCAACGGCAATCGAGCCGAACACCAGCCCCGCACTCTACGAGACTCGTGACTCCAAGGACCCGGACTCCTCTCCGGACTCCGAACCCTCCGCGCCCCTGCTGATCGAATCCGATTGGGCACAGATCATGGAGTTTACTGCCGCGGACATCTTCTAGCACTCGCCTTTTGGCGACATTCTGAAGACACTAAAGTATCTCTCTTTATCAGGAGAGCCCTGGCCGGACTACGGTCAGCAAGGTTGGGATACGGACGATGAAGGAATTCAAAGCCCACCCACCACCCACTTTGTAGCCATTGTCGACGATTTAACCGACATGCTCGACTTCGACTCCGAAGACATCGACGGTATGGACGCCGATGCAGGAGACGATGAAGAACCAGCGCCTATCGGGCCCTGGAAAGCCACCTCGTCATATGACATATACATGGTGGACACCCAAAAGAAGGAGATGGCGATGGAACAACGGAGGATGACCCCTCCAAGAAACAGCCTAAGCGCCGGCGTCAGCGGCGCCGCTCAAAATCCCGCCAAAACAAATACGGTGATTCAAGCACGGGAGATAACAATACTCCGGAGAGTGCCGAAGAAAACCCCCTCCAGCAAGATTCAGCACAGGAGGATGGAGAAACCAGCCCTCTTGAGAGAGCGGCAGACAGAGAGGTTGAGGACGATAATCATATGCCTCCCTCCGAAGACGAGGCAAGCCTCGACGACGATGAATTCGTCGTGCCAGAGGATCCCGTCGAGCAAGAGCGTTTTCAACGCAGGCTTATGGCCACGACAAGAAGCCTCAAGAAAAAACAGCAACAGCTTAGAGCTGATCAATATTTGCTAGTCGACAGATGGACTGAAGTCCTTGCGGCCGAAGAGCATAAACTCGAACGCCCCTCCAAGAGCTACCCAAAGCGTAGGTTGCTACCCCGATTAGAGGAGGAAGCACTTAAACCTACATCACCAGCACTCGATACGGCCGATCGGCCACCTCGTGGCCGTGACAGAGAGGCCTCTCGGCCCTCCACTCAAGCCGCACCCCGTACCAAGGCACGGGAAAATGCGCCAGACCTGCGAGATATGTTGGAGGACAAGGCAAGGCAAACAAGATCAATCTACGGATCCCGCAGGCGCCCCACGACTCGAGACGGTAACTGTCACTCCGGCCACAAATTCGGCAGGGCCGAACACAATAGACAAAGCTCATTGGAGCTACGTCGTGATATAGCCCAGTACAGAGGCGCCGCACACCCACTATGCTTCACAGACGAAATAATGGATCATCAAATCCCCGAGGGTTTCAAACCCATAAACATCGAATCATATGATGGCACAACAGATCCTGTGGTATGGATCGAGGATTATCTCGTTCATATCCACATGGCCCACGGCGATGATTTCCACGCCATCAAATACCTCCCAGTCAAGCTTAAAGGACCAGCTCGGCATTGGCTTAACAGCTTGCCAACAGGATCAATCAGTTGTTGGGAGGACCTGGAGGCCGCATTCCTCGACAATTTCCAGGGCACTTATGTGCGACCCCCAGACGCCGATGACCTAAGCCACGTAATTCAGCAGCCAGAGGAATCGGCGAGGCAATTCTGGACACGGTTCCTAACAAAGAAAAATTAAATAGTCGACTGTCCGGACACTGAGGCCCTAGCAGCCTTCAAGCACAATATCCATGACGAGTGGCTTGCCTGGCACCTTGGACAGGAAAAGCCGAAATCTATGGCAGCACTCACGACACTCATGATCTGCTTTTGCGCGGGAGAAGACAGCTGGCTTGCTCGTGGCAACAATATGACCAAGAACCCTGGTAATTCGGATACTAGGGACAATAGTGGCAGGTCGCGTCGCAACAAGCAGAAGCGCCGCACTAACGGCGACAATGCTGAGGATACGGCAGTTAATGCCGGATTCAGAGGCTATAAATCCGGTCAGCGGAAAAAGACATTCAAAAGAAATCCTAGGGGCCCGTCCAGTTTGGACCGAATACTCGACCGCTTGTGCCAAATACATGGCACCCCCGCAAAGCTGGCCAATCACACCAACAGGGATTGTTGTGTGTTCAAGCAGGCAGGCAAGTTAAATACCGAAAATACAGACAAGGGGCCGCATAGCGATGACGACGAGGAGCCCCGGCCGCCGAACAACAGTGGACAGAAGGGTTTTCCCCCACAAGTGTGGACGGTGAACATGATATACGCAACCCACATCCCCAAGAGGGAGCGGAAGCACGCATTAGGGGACGTATACGCGATAGAGCCAGTCGCCCCAAAGTTCAACCCATGGTCCTCCTGCCCGATCACCTTTGATCGAAGGGACCACCCCACTAACATCCGTCATGGCGGATTCGCCGCATTGGTTCTAGACCCAATTATTGACGGATTTCATCTCACTAGAGTCCTTATGGATGGCGGCAGCAGCCTGAACCTGCTTTACCAGGATACAGTGCAGAAAATGGGCATAGATCCCTCGAGGATTAAGCCCACCAAAATGACCTTTAAAGGCGTAATACCAGGTGTAGAGGCCAACTGTACAGGCTCAGTCACACTTGAAGTGGTCTTCGGATCTCCGGATAATTTCCGAAGCGAGGAGTTAATCTTTGACATAGTCCCATTCCGCAGTGGCTATCACGCACTGCTCGGGCGAACCGCATTCGCCAAGTTCAATGTGGTACCGCACTATGCATACCTTAAGCTCAAAATGCCAGGCCCTCGAGGAGTAATTACGGTCAATGGAAACACCGAACGCTCCCTCCGAACGGAGGAGCACACGGCGGCCCTTGCAGCGGAAGTACAAAGCAGCCTCTCCAGGCAGTTCTCCAGTCCGGCCATTAAACGACCGGACACCGTCAAGCGCGCCCGGAGTAACCTACAACAAGACCGCCTGGCACGATCCGAGCAGGCGTAGCAATGCGGCCCCAACCCCAGCCCTCGCAAAAAGGCGACGCCAGTGCTTCACATACATAACTATGCTCTAGAAATACCATGGATACATGGGGAGGGGCACCATCACGGCATGCCCGAAACACGGCTTAAACCGCACCAGGGGCTGCCGATTTTTTAATTTTCTCTTACTTTCAGGACTCCATTCTTCAGAAGGCCTGTTCGACAGTTTAATTGCCGCACAAACGATGCAAGAACCAGGGAAGCAGACAAGCCACGCCGCATTACGGAACTCCCAGGTGGTCTCTATCACGAGCAGTATACCTGTTTCGCATACCATTCCGCAGCTTGCCCCTTGAACGGACATGTTAAATAGTCCAACCTTTTGCTTATCACATTATTTGTATCGTTCTGCTTTGATCGCAACCCTTTTTAATAAACAATGCATAGCTTTTGTCTATTTTTGCATTACTCTTTTTTTAATATATGTTCCTTAACGACATGTTGCACCCGTACACTTTGGTACGGCCACAATACGCCAGGGGGTTTAGTACCCCTCAATATGGTGTGAGAAGTCCGAACACTTTAACAAGTGTGGCACCCCGAACTTATAGCATTATATGCATTGGCTCCGGATCATGTCTTGGGTCAATAGTTGGGTTTGCCCGGCTCCTATGTTTTGGTGCCTTACGTTCCTCTATATCGGCTAAGGTAGCACTAGGAGAACCACTGCGATTGTGCCCCAGTTGAGCTGGGTCGAGCACCTCAGTGGAGAAAGCTAAAACTGACTGTCATGATGAAGCGAGAGTTGGTCGCTGTTCGAGAGGTTTTTCGAGTCCCTAAAGACTTATGCCGCTTAGAGTGAGGAGTCGGCTCTGTCCGGCCAAGGCATGGATAGCGCCCTGAACTCAATCTTCCGAATACCAGGGGCTTCGCAGAAATTTAAAATTATAGAATTCTATGGCTAAGTGAGAGTGTTCACACATTATAGTCCGATTGCCTTGTTCATTGGGCTGAGCGCCTCCCTCGAAGGACCCAAACATGGGAAAAAGAGCGCTCAGGTTTATCCCCGAACACCCCAGCACTAGCGGCACGGGGGCAGAAGCCGATGACTCGCCATCTCTCAGAATTGATAAACAGCCGCACAGAAGGTAATATTTTAAATTCCAACAGCATTGCTTAGCGCATATGAACAAGTTTTCAGTGCACAGGACAAAACGAGCAAGTTTCACTCAAAAATTACATCCCTAGAACATTCATCCGCCACAAGGCAGGCACCCTTCAGAACATCCTTATAATAATTCTCGGACTTGCGATGCTATTTCCCCGGCGGTGGCCCGTCCTTCACAAGCTTCTCAGCATCCAGCTTGCCCCAGTGCACCTTAGCACGGGCAAGGGCCCTACGGGCACCTTCAATGCAGACGGAGTGCTTGATGACTTCAAGCCTTGGACAGGCCTCCACCAGCCGCCGCACCAGCCCGAAATAGCTCCCAGGAAGAGCCTCTCCAGGCCATAGCCTAACTATGAGGCCCTTCATGGCCTGTTCGGCCGCCTTGTGGAGCTCGACCAGTTGCTTCAGCTGGTCGCTCAGCGGCACGGGGTGTCCGGCCTCAGCATACTGAGAACAGAACGCCTTCTCTGTCGAGCTGCCCTCCTCGGCTCGATAGAATGCGGCGGCATCGGACACAGTCCGGGGAAGATCTGCGAACGCTCCTGGAGAGCTCCGGATTCGGGTAAGTAACAAGTAACTCACGTTTATGTGTTTGCTTTGCATAAAGAATGCCTTACCCGCCGCTATCTTCTTCACCTCATCCAACTCCTGGAGGGTCACGAGCTCGGACGCTCGCGCCTTCGAGTCAAGCTCCAAACTCTCATGTTTTTTCATGAGAACCTGGAGCTCTTCCTGCACCTTGCCAACCCGGGCCTCGTACTTCTCCCGCTCGGTGCTCTCCATGGCCGCCCTCTTCTCGGCCTCGACCGGCGCTTGCTTAAGGGTCGCCACCTCAGACGTGGCCCCTACAATAGCCACGATAATCCTGTCATTTTTTGCAATTGCACGTTTTTATATATATTTAAACAAGGTATTTCTTACCTTCATTGTCCTCGAGCTGCTTCTTGGCACGCCCGAGCTCTTGCTCGGACCACTCGAGGTTCTGCTTTAGCGTGTCCACTTCCGCAGTCAGTGCGGCGGACGCAAGCAGAGAAGCCTGCATATGCATATTGACTCCTTTTTGTTAGACTCCTGTGAATTTTATTTGATCCTCTATTCGGCTTTTCTTCCCGAACGCCAAACAGAGCATTAGGGGCTACTGTCTATGCGGTAATATTATTTACACATTCTTTACTTACCTCAAAGCCTGTTAAAAGGCTAGTACAAGCTTCAGTCAGTCCGCTCTTGGCGGACTGAACCTTCTGGACCACCGCACTCATAATGGTGCGGTGCTCCTCGTCGATGGAGGCGCCTTGGAGCGCCTCCAACAGATTGTCTGGCGCCTCCGGTTGGACGGGGGTCACCGGCACGATGGGCTTGCTCCTCTTGGAAGGAGGTCCCCCGCCGGACTCTGGACCCTTTGAAGGTTCCGGAGCGGTGTCCGGCCTAGGGCCGGAATTGGAGCCCTGGGGGTTCTATCCCCTTCACTCCTGGGGTCCGGGAGGTCGCCTTGCGGCGCCTCGAGGACCACCTCCTCCCGGATTGGAACCTGTTGGGACAACACTTCGGTGTCGTCCGTAGGGCGGGGGGAGGAAGCCGTCGGAAGCGAATTCACATCCGACGAGTCCAGTGAACCACTCGACGATGCGTCGAGCCGGTCTTTGGGTGGGATGCATAAACATATTCGACATAAGGGAAAGCTATGCAATAAAGGAATACTATGAATTACTCGGGTATCCGGATACTTATGATTTAGCCAGGGGCTTGGCCCTGAGCGGCCACTCCTCTCCGACATCGTCGGCGTCGGTGGAGTAGTCCGGAGGAAGGGTTTTCCCCTTCTTGGACCCTTCGGCCTCCCCAGTTGGGGCAGCCTTCCTTTTCTTCCCTTCCCCCGCTGGAGGGGGAGGAGTCTCTTCTTCCTCCTCCTCGTCTTCATGGGAGGAGTGCGTCTTGGAGTCGTCGGATGAGGGATCCGACACCTCCAGGCGCCGGGCACTCTTTCGAGTCCCCGTGGCCTTCTTCTTGGCCTTCTTCTCCGGCACCACATGGGGTGCCGGAACCAGCAGCTTCGCCAAACGAGCGTCCGCTGGGCCTTCGGGCAAAGGAGCCGGACAGTTGATCTGTCCGGACGTCTCCTGCCAATCCTGTCAAAGGTAAGGGAGCTTAGATCCCGCATGGAGTCAAACTATGAAAAACTGATACCCTGTAAAAGGTAAAAACAGCTTACCGCATGAGCGTGACGCTGCGTAATGAATCCGCGATCCTCGGTAGCGGATGCGGGGGCCTCAGCGCCCTTGAAAAGCACCTTCCAGGCATCTTCGTACGTCGTGTCAAAGAGCCTGCTCAGAGTTCGGTGCCGCGCCAAGTCAAACTCCCACAGGTTGAAAGCCTGTTGTTGACATGGGAGGATCCGGCGGATGAGCATAACCTGGACTATGTTGACAAGTTTGAGCTGCTTGTCCACCAGGGCTTGGACGCATGTTTGGAGTCCGGCCAGCTCTCCTTTTTTACCCCACGACAGGCCCATCTCCTTCCAGGAGGTGAGCCGTGTAGGGGGTCCGGATCGGAACTCAGGGGCTGCGACCCATTCAGGGTCGCGCGGCTCAGTGATGTAAAACCACCCCGATTGCCACCCCTTCAGGGTCTCCACAAAGGAGCCCTCGAGCCATAAGACGTTGGGCATCTTGCCCACCATGGCGCCTCCGCACTCCGCCTGGTTGCCGCGCACCACCTTCGGCTTGACGTTGAAAGTCTTGAGCCATAGGCCGAAATGGGGGCGGATGCGGAGGAAAGCCTCGCACACGACGATAAACGCCGAGATGTTGAGGACAAAGTTCCGGGCCATATCGTGGAAATCCAGGCCATAGTAGAACATGAGCCCCCGGACAAACGGGTGGAGAGGGAAGCCCAGTCCGCGGAGGAAATGGGGGAGGAACACCACCCTCTCATGGGGCCTAGGGGTGGGGACGAGCTGCCCCTCTTCAGGGAAGCGGTGCGCGATGTCGTTAGACAAGTATCCGGCCTTCCTTAGTCTTTTGATGTGTCCCTCCGTAACGGAGGAGACCATCCACTTGCCTCCCGCTCTGGACATGGCTGGAGAAGGTTGAGGTGGGGAGTGCGGACTTCGGCGCTAGAGCTCGGGTGTGCAAGAATGGATAGGCAAAGGAGGAAGAAGGCGTAGGTGAAAAGGTGGATCCTTATCCCCTTATATGGGTGGACGCAACTATGTGTCCCCACCAGCCTGGTAAAACTCGCTTATCCCCAAGTGCCGTAATCAATGGCGCGGTTGGGTTACCCACACCCGTATTGATGAGAATCCCGAAATAAGGGGACATGATCTCTGCTTCGACAAGACGTGCCAAGGAAACTGCCTCGCATGACGCGCTGAGGTGGGATAATAAAACGATTCGAATAAAGGCTTGGCCGTGGTGCGTCACACTACGGAATACGTCAGCAGATTAGATATGTGAAAATATTATTCTCTCTATGGCAATATGTGGAAACTTATTTTGCAGAGCCGGACACTGTCTTTGTGTTCAAAATCTTCTATGAAGTACTTGGAGGAGGAACCCGCCTTGCAATGCCGAAGACAAACTGCGCGCCGGACTTGTCGTCATTGAAGCCTGGTTCAGGGGCTACTGAGGGAGTCCTAGATTAGGGGGTGTCCGGATGGTCGGACTATATCTTCAGCCAGACTCCTGGGCTATGAAGATACAAGATTGAAGACTTCGTCCCGTGTCCGGAAGGGACTTTCCTTGGCGTGGAAGGCAAACTTGGCGATACGGATATGCAGATCTCCTACCATTGTAACCGACTTTGTGTAACCCTAACCCTCTCCGGTGTCTATATAAACCGGAGGGTTTTAGTCCGTAGGACAACATACAGAACAACAATCATACCATAGGCTAGCTTCTAGGGTTTAGCCTCTCCGATCTCGTGGTAGATCTACTCTTGTACTACCCATATCATCAATATTAATCAAGCAGGACGTAGGGTTTTACCTCCATCGAGAGGGCCCGAACCTGGGTAAAACTTCGTGTCCCTTGCCTCCTGTTACCATCCGGCCTAGACGCATAGTTCAGGACCCCCTACCCGAGATCCGCCGGTTTTGACACCGACACAAAGGAATCCAGATTTCACAAGAGAACCAAGCACATCAAGAGACACTTCAATTCCATCCGTGATCAAGTCAAGGAGGAAGACATAGAGATTTGCAAGATACATACGGATCTGAATGTTGCAGACCCGTTGACTAAGCCTCTCTCACGAGCAAAACATGATCAACACCAAGACTCCATGGGTGTTAGAATCATTACAATGTAATCTAGATTATTGACTCTAGTGCAAGTGGGAGACTGAAGGAAATATGCCCTAGAGGCAATAATAAAGTTGTTTATTTATATTTCCTTATATCATGATAAATGTTTATTATTCATGCTATAATTGTACTAACCGGAAACTTAGTACATGTGTGAATACATAGACAAACAAAATGTCACTAGTATGCATCTACTTGACTAGCTCGTTGAATCAATGATGGTTATGTTTCCTAACCATAGGCATGAGTTGTCATTTGATTAACGGGATCACATCATTAGAGAATGATGTGATTGACTTGACCCATCCGTTAGCTTAGCACAATGATCATTTAGTTTGTTTCTATTGCTTTCTCCATAACTTATACATGTTCCTATGACTATGAGATCATGCAACCCCCGAATACCGGAGGAACACTTAGTGTGCTATCAAACGTCACAGCATAACTGGGTGACTATAAAGATGCTCTACAGGTGTCTCCGATGGTGTTTGTTGAGTTGGCATAGATCAAGATTAGGATTTGTCACTCCGAGTATCGGAGAGGTATCTCTAGGCCCTCTCGGTAATGCACATCACTATAAGACTTGCAAGCAATGTGACTAATGAGTTAGTTACGGGATGATGCATTATAGAACGAGTAAAGAGACTTGCCGGTAACGAAATTGAACTAGGTATTGAGATACCGACTATCGAATCTCGGGCAAGTACCATATCGATGAAAAGGGGAACAACGTATATCGTTATGCGGTTTGACCGATAAAGATCTTCGTAGAATATGTGGGAGCCAATATGAAAATCCAGGTTCCGCTATTGGTTATTGACCAAAGACGTGTCTCGGTCATGTCTACATAGTTCTCGAACCTGTAGGGTCCGCACGCTTAACATTCGGTGACGATCAGTATTATGAGTTTATGTGTTTTGATGTACCGAAGGTAGTTTGTAGTCCCGGATATGATCATGGACATGACGAGGAGTCTCGAAATGGTCGAGACATAAAGATTGATATATTGGACGGCTATATTCGGACACAGAAAGTGTTCTGGGTGATTTAGGAGAAAACCGGAGTGCCGGAGGGTTACCGGAACCCCTCGGGGAACTAACATGCCACATGGGCCTTAGTGGAGAGAGAGGGCCGGCCAGGGCAGGCCGCACGCCCCTCCCTCTAGTCTGAATTGGGCTAGGGAAGGGGGGCGGCGCCCCCCTTTCCTTCTCCCTTCTCCTCCTTCCTTTCCCCCTCCTAGTAGGACTAGGAAAGGGGAGTCCTACTCCTACTGGGTGGAGGACTCCTCCTCTCCAGGCGCGCCACAAGGGCCGGCCGGCCTCCCCCCTTGCTCCTTTATATACGGGGGCAGGGGGCACCCTAGAACACACAAGTTGATCATTTATCCCTTAGTCGTGTGCGGTGCCCCCTCCACCATAATCCACCTCGGTCATATCATCATAGTGCTTAGGCGAAGCCATGCGCCGGTAGCTTCATCATCACCATCATCACGCCATCGTGCTGACAAAGCTCTGCCTCGACACTCAGCTGGATCGAGAGTTCGTGGGACGTCACCGAGCCGAATGTGTGCAGATCGCGGAGGTGCCGTACTTTCGGTACTAGGATCGGTCAGATCGTGAAGACGTACGACTACATCAATCGCGTTGTCATAATGCTTCCGCTTACGGTCTACGAGGGTACGTGGACAACACTCTTCCCCTCTCGTTGCTATGCATCACCATGATAGATCTTGCGTGTGCGTAGGATTTTTTTTGAAATTACTGCGTTCCCCAACAACTTCACCATGCTTGGGCTAAGGGAAGACATTGGGGAGTAATAAGTAGATGATGGTTTGCAAGAGGACAGAGGCTTAAGCCCTAGTTTATGCATTATTCCATAAGGGGCTGGTTTGGATCCATATGTTTCATGCTATGGTTAGGTTTATCTTAATTCTTCTTTCATAGTTTCTCATGCTTGCGAGAGGGGATTATCACAAGAGAGTTGCTTGTTCAAGTAATAAAAACACCCTAGCACCGGTCCACTCACATATCAAATTATCAAAGTAGCGAACGCGAATCAACTAAACATGATGAACTTAACTAGACGAGAATTCCCGTGTGTCCTCGAGAACATTTTGCATTATATAAGAGAACTTTCTGGCTTGTCCTTTGCTATAAAAAGGATTGGGCCACCTTGCTGCACTTTTGTTACTATTGTTATGTGTCACCTGTTATGAATTATCTTGGTACAAAAACTATCTATTACCGATAATTTTAGTACTTGCAGAGAATACCCTGCTGGAAACCGCTTATCTCCTCGTTGGGTTCGACACTCTTACTTATCGAAAGGACTACGAATGATCCCCTATTAACGAGGACATCAATACCATTGTTACACCCACAGCCCCTGCTACTACATATACTGGACCAATTACTAGAGCTCGTGCACGCCAATTAAATTATCAGGTACTTTCGTTTCTTGGTAATGATTCTAATGTTCATGAGAATATGATGCTGCCTAAATTGGATACATTTGTTTTGCTTACAAATGGCATGGATAAGAGGGATAAACACTGGAGCAAGAGCAAGCATGGAGAGGATGGCATGCGCAAGGGGAACAAGAACGAAGTTACAAGTGATGATTTCAGGACTTTGAAGCCACCATAATTAGTGCATAAAGCCTTGTATGAAATATACAAGATGCCACTTCATAAATTTCGTCCAGAGGCTATTCTAGGTGCTGCATCACCTTATTATTGGGACATGCCCATGTAATTTCGAAATACATAAGTATAGGCTGTTTTTAGAGTCCGTATGTGTGGGGAAACAAGAGATAGGGTTGGTTTCGGACCCCTCCACCAAGGGCCACGAAATTGCTCCCCTCTTCCTCCATATATACAGCCCTTAGGGCACCGTTTAAACTTTGGGTTTTGTTTAATTAAAAGTTTGCCATAGCTGCAACTTCGCGTACTTCGTTTGTGTTCAACAACCAGACCAAGACGTCACAAAATCCCACCTTAATTAATAAAGCTTCCTTTTTATTCGCAATATCCAGATTACAATATTAGTTTCTTGCTTGTTCCTTATTTGCTCGCAGGAAATAGACCCTCGTGGTCAGGTTGATCATGCTCCCGTGTGGTCAGTAACCGTCGGAAGTTGGTTTAGCGATTGCTAAGGCGCGACGTCTTCGCACGTTCGTTGTCGGATCGTCAAAGTCGACTCCCACAGAAAACGATATCTATCTCATCGAAACATTGGGACACCTTCGCCTCTATCAAGTGGTATCAGATTTCCAGGTTGCTCGATGAGATTTTACAGTTTTTCGTAGTTTAGATCGAGTCTATTCTTCATACCTACAGTCCTTGAAAAAATAGGGTTAGTTCATCATATATGAACCAATCCGAGCCTTTGCATAGTCTTTTTAGAGTTTTGCTTTGTTGAATTTGCGGTTGCATCGTCGTGTCGAGTTGCTGGTCTTAGCATCTAGTCCCTTAGAGTTTCGAGTTCTGTTCACAAGTTGTCACACCGACGCCGCACCATCGTCATCATCATTGCCATATACCACCACCCCACCATATACATCGTCGCTGCCATATACAACCACCAATCCGAGTCCACATATACCATCGCCATATACAACCACCAATCCGAGTCCACATATACCATCGCCATGTACCACCACCAATTCGAGTCCAGATATACCATCGCCATATACAATCACCAGTCCGAGTTCCACCAGATTCATCTCCGCCACCAGTCCTAGTATGAGTCCAGTATTTATTACTATGTTGTCAATTTCCAGATCATGCGATACCTCGAGTCGTGACAGAGTAGGACTCCTGAAACTCCGTGCTACCCACAGTAGAAAAATAGTTCCAATTTAAAAAAAACTAAGTCTGGAAAATTCTGGCTAGACAGTTTTTAGACCATTTGTAGACTTTTTCGGAAAAAAATTGCGGAGCAAAAAAAGAGAGGAAAAAAAGTGCACAAAAATTTAAAAAAGGAAAAACATCCAGAGAGTGCTCCTCCTTTGTTTACGTGTTGCGCCATGATTTTGTTCGTGTTCTAGGCTCGCGTCTCTAGTACAGTCTAGCCTAGGACCAACACAGTACCGTCATTGAGCGTTTATTCAACTTTGCATGTCTGAATAGATTATTGCTGACCCTTTTTGCTACCATATTATAAGCCTTCTCAGCTCCACATACATCTACGTCGCACGTTTGACTCTCCCTGGCAATCGCTCTATCCAAGCTTTTAAGAGTTTTGACTACAACGGTTGCCGATCACCACCTGCTGCTTGGTAAGAACTGGTAAGATTTTGAGATTCGCTTGACGGATTTGTGACACACCAGCACCACTTCCTAGTAGTCTGTAGGATCATATTCTTATGTGTTTCTATTGCTGCTAACCATGGCAGGATCACAAGCCGGCGAGACTGACTGGGAGAACATGATGAACAAAGAGTTACATGATAAGTTTCAGCAAATGACGAGTGGACAGGTGGAAGATATGCTTGGAACGTCTCAAACGTACATATAATTTTTGATTGTTCCATGCTATTATATTACCCATCTAGGATGTTTTATATGCATTTATATGTTATTTTATATGATTTTTTTGGACTAACCTATTAACCTAGAGCAGAGTGCCAGTTTATGTTTTTTCCTTGTCTTTGAGTTTTACACAAAAGGAATATCAAACGGAGTCAAATTGATGTGCCAATTTTTGATGATTTATTATGGACCAAAAGAAGCCTTAGGAGTAAAAGAGTTGGACCAGAAGAGTCCCGGGCCGTCCACGAGGGTGGGGGGCGCGTCCTACCCCCCGGGCGCACCGCCCTATCTCGTGGATGACTCGGGGACCCCCTGACTTGTTCCCGACGCCAAAAATTCCTATAAATACTGAAATCTCCAGAAAATAACCTAGATCAGGAGTTCTACCGCCGCAAGCCTCTGTAGCCACCGAAAACCAATATAGACCCGTTTCGGCACCCTACCGGAGGGGGGAATCCCTCTCTGGTGGCCATCTTCATCATCCCGGCGCTCTCCATGACGAGGAGGGAGTAGTTCACCCTTGGGGCCGAGGGTATGTACCAGTAGCTATGTGTTTGATCTCTCTCTCTCTCTCTCTCTCTCTCTCTCTCGTGTTCTTGATTCGGCACGATCTTGATGTATCGCGAGCTTTGCTATCATAGTTGGATCTTATGATGTTTCTCCCCCTCTACTCTCTTGTAATGGATTGAGTTTTCCCTTTGAAGTTATCTTATCGAATTGAGTCTTTAAGGATTTGAGAACACTCGATGTATGTCTTGCATGTGCTTATCTGTGGTGAAAATGGGATATTCATGTGATCCACTTGATGTATGCCTTGGTGATCAACTTGCGAGTTCCGTGACCTCATGAACTTATGCATAGAGGTTGTCACACGTTTTCGTCTTGACTCTCCGGTAGAAACTTTGGGGCACTCTTCACTACTGGAATCTGGCATTTTGTCGTCTGCCTCCTCTTTGCCGTCGGCCAGCTGACGACAAAGAGCCTCTTTCCCGTCCACTTCCACAAAGCGGACGGCAAAGAAAGGGCTGATGGCAAAAATGCTATTTGCCGTCAGCTTCCACAAAGCGGACGACAAAGAAAGGGCTGATGGCAAAAATGCTATTTGCCGTCAGCCAACTCTTTGCCGGCCGCCAGCAGACGGCATAGAATCTTTGCCGTCCGCTAGCGGACGGCAAAGAATGAGGGTGGCCCACTACCGAGAACCACCTAACGGACACTTTCTTTGTCGTCCGCTGATACGTCTCCAACGTATCTATAATTTATGAAGTATTCATGCTATTATATTATCAACCTTGGATGTTTTATATGCATTTATATGCTATTTTATATGGTTTTTGGGACTAACCTATTAACCTAGAGCCAAGTGCTAGTTTCTGTTTTTTCCTTGTTTTTGGGTTTTACAAAAAAGGAATATCAAACGGAGTCCAATTGATGTGCCAATTTTGACGATTTTTTATGGACCAAAAGAAGACCCCGAAGTAAAAGAGTTGGGCCCGGAGAGTCCTGGGGCGTCCACGAGGGTGGGGGGCGCCCCACCCCCCAGGCGCGTGGGCCTGCCTTGTGGACGCCTCGGGCACCTCCTTGATGTGAGACCGACGCCAAAAATTCCTATAAATACAGAAACCTCGGGAAATTAACCTAGATCGGGAGTTCCGCCGCAATAAGCCTCCGTAGCCACCAAAGACCAATCTAGGCCCTCTCCGGTACCCTGCCGGAGGGGGCCATCATCACCGGAGGGCATGGAGGAGGATCCCGAAGGGGCCATCATCACCATGAAGGCCAAGGACCAGAGGGGGAACCTCTCCCCATCCAGGGGGAGGCCATGGAGGAGTAAGCACAATGGGGAGAACCTCTCCTCCTCTCTCTTGGTGGCACCGTAGTGCCATCGAGAGGGGAATCATCGCCGCGGTGATCGTTTTCATCAACATCACCATCCTCATCACCATCCTCATCTCTTTTACACGGTCCACTCTCCCGCACCCCGCTGTAATCCCTACTTGAACATGGTGCTTTATGCCACATGTTATGATCCAATGATGTGTTGCCATCCTATGATGTTTTGAGTAGATATCCTTTGTCTTTGGGTTGATTGATGATCTAGATTAGTATGAGTTGTATGTTTTACTTTGGTGTTGTCCTATGGTGACCTTCGTGTCGCGCAAGCATGAGGGATTCCTGCTATAGGGTGTTGCAATACGTTTATGATTTGCTTATAGTGGGTTGCATGAGTGACTGAAACACAAACCCGAGTAAGGGGGTTGTTGCGTATGGGATAAAGAGGACTTGATGCTTTAATGCTATGGTTGGGTTTTACCTTAATGATCTTTAGTAGTTGCGGATGCTTGCTAGAGTTCCAATAATAAGTGCATATGATCCAAGTAGAGAAAGTATGTTAGCTTATGCCTCTCCCTCATATGAAACTGCAATAGTGATTACCGGTCTTGTTAACGATTGCCTAGGACAATTTCGCACACTGATCCACCATTATTCCACACTCTCTATTTATAATATTTAGTAATATATTCTAACTTCATGATAACAGCACCTACTTTTATATTTTAGCTCTCCGATATCATACAAAGTTATCCTCTTCATACCCACAACATAGTTTTATTTCTCGTTGCTAGTTGGAAGCAAACGTTTGGTGTATGTAGAGTCGTATCAGCGGCAAATAGGGCTTGAGAGAATATTAATCTTACCTTTATCTCCTTGTGGGTTCGACACTCCATACTTATCACTTCCACCTTTGGAAATTGCTATGATGATTCCTTGCACTTGGGGATTATCAAGCTCTTTTCTGGCGCCGTTGCCGGGGAGCAATAGCGTGGGGTTGATATTGTCGTGTATGCTTGTTTGCTTTCTTCACTAAGTAGATTTTCTTTTTTTCTTTTTTGTTTCTGTTTAGTTGTGGGTGAAACATATTTTTTTAAAAGAATCAAAATACCAAAAAAGTACTTGCCTCTCATGCCTAAAAAGTTTTTCAAAAAGAGAAGTGATTGGAAAGTTATGCATTGAAGAAGTGAGGGTCGACCTTGAGCACTTGTGTTCATGATCACGGAAACAATGTAGAATTTTTCATGGAAGTTTCTCTATAAATAATCATCCCCTTATATATATCCATTGTATGATAAAAATAATGTGCCGAGCTTTGGTTTTAGGATGATTAGATTGATTGTTTACTATGTGCAGAACAAAAATAGAAACTTTGGCTGTAGCGCGTGATTTTACATTTTTTACTGGAACGTCAAATGGGTCTGAAATTTTTTGCAATTTACTTATGTACAAATTGTAAAATTTATTTCATAACTTTTGGAGTTACAGAAGTTTACTAAACCTTCAGTTTACTACAGACTGT